>NW_009693955.1:0-38205 GCF_000703405.1 Apaloderma vittatum | reverse complement strand
GGCCGGAGAGCTGCCGGAGCCGCGCTTTCATTTAAATTTAATTTTTTAACGCTTCCTTCATAACATCAACAATTCATTAATTATTATTTGCCTGTTCATTTGGCTGTGTTTTCTTTTCTGTTGCTTTCTTTTGTTTAACATTGATCATGTTTCACCCTGTTTTTCATTCCCCCCCTGTCTGCAATCAACTCCTCCATTCCAATCAGGCTGGGCACAGAGTAAGTTTACTCCTCTTGGCTGTTGCTAACACCGGTGGTAAGGGCTTGGTAATGTTCCGACTGTCAGATGGTACCTACGAATGAGGGGTTCACGCTCCAAACTGCACCCAAATCCCCAGCACGAGCCAGACGTAACATTCTCTGCCGCTGTTTTACATTGGAGAAACCCATGATTGTTAAGCACCCTTGGACGCTTTTCATTTCTTTTTTTGTGTTATTGTAGCTTGCTGAGCTTTTCTGTAATTAATGGGAGCTCACACGTGATTTGGAGGCAGATATGGGGCCTGCCAGTTCATCTGCAGAGGAAATGGGCTTTGCTGAACGTGCACACTCGGCTGATTTCCGTGGGGTCAAGTGTTTTAAGTGGCAGTATAATTTATTAACGTTAAATACATAACTGCTGTTGCATGTCTAAGGCCCGTAACCATCAGTAAGAGAACCTATCTATCACCATTTTAATAATCCAAATCACTTATTGCCCATTTTATCCTTGCATTCAAATATATCATCTCTAGATTGATGCTAGTAAGGGTATTTTTCACTGGGAAAAATGTGTCTTTTTCTTTTTTTTTCTGAGTTAGTTTTAAATTGGTAGCTCATTGATTAAAAATCTCTTGCGTTGCTTTACTGGTACTTTCAGCCATCTGTTCTCTAAAGATGTGCAGCGTTGATGATGGCGCTGAGACATCCTTAATCTGAAAAAAAAAAAAAAAGGAAAAAAACCCCACCCAAGCTCCCTCTGCCTTTTTTGATGGCTGTTAGCCGGAAAATAGCTGCATGGCCTACACATTTAAAAAACAAGTATTAAAAAAGGTAATTTCTTAGCATGGTTACAGCTTTCGGATGCGTATCTCTCTGGGCTGTGTCTGACAGGCACATTTGAAGGCTCTGGTTTTAGGATGTGTCCTACTGCCAGACCCTCGTGGCTGGGAGACAAACCGACTCCTTTTGATAGGAGCTGTTCCTCCAGTTACCGGGATGACAGCCTCTAGGTCAGTGTTTTCACAGTGCAGGGCTGCAATATCCCACATTTTAGAGATCTTGCCATGCCCTTTTTGCGTAATTAACTTATTGCTATGTTGCTTGCATTAATTATTTCTTTATTTGTGCATTTAAAGCTTGTGGTATTAAGCTGTGGTCTTACTTCATCTAAATCCTCGATTTTGAAGCTCCCATTGGATTTGTTTTCTCCTTGTGTCTGCTGAACTATGAGTACATCCAACTGGTAACAGAACCACTGTGTGCAGGAAGACTGACTGGATTAGCTTCTCTGCAGCGCCTTTTTATTTTTAATTTTTGTTAGACTTACCCTGTTGTTCAGTGCTTGCTCCAATACAGACTCTGGACAAGCTTTGTATTCTGGTCAGCCATTAACACATGTTGCAGATTTGTTTTTTTGTTTTTTTGTTTTAACGATAAGGGAGAAAGGTGAAGGTAATTAAAGTAGAAAGAAACTGGGATGAAGAGTTTTAAAGGGAAGTGGCTACAGTTTAGCCTGGTCTGTGCCTAAGAACATGTACTAGAGACATCCTGTTGTGGGTTTTTTTTGATTTTAAGGAGAAAAAACAAGTGGGGTAGTTTATGGTAGTTCCATAGTGAGTAAAATACAAGTAGTAACACATTTCTGTTGTCACACCTTGCAATGGCTTTCAGCACCAAACCAAAAAAATTACATAGACTTGTGTTTGCAAGGCCCCCCTTGGACAACGGTTCTGTGAAAGGGCCCGTTTTCCCTCGATATAGCAATATTCCATCACCATTTCATTCTTATTTCAGTAGCTTTTACGTCAAAACGCAAAGTTTTGCAACTGGAGAGCACGTTGCGATGCTGCTTGCCGGTGATTCTCGCCTTAACAAGTTTCTGTAATGATCTTTCTTCCTTGTCATGACACCCGATAAGTTGGTGTTGGTATTAGGAGATCTTCACATTCCGCACCGATGCAACAGCCTCCCAGCCAAATTCAAAAAACTGCTGGTTCCAGGAAAGATCCAACACATCCTCTGCACGGGAAACCTCTGCACCAAGGACACTTATGACTACCTCAAGACCCTGGCTGGGGACGTCCATGTTGTCAGAGGGGACTTTGATGAGGTAGTGTCCTGTCTCAATAATGACTTCTTTTTTGTGCATCTCTTACATAAAGGCAACGTTTTTGAGTAGAAGCAGGTGAACTGAGGGTGGGTAGTACTAAGAACACATGAAAAGCAAACAGGGCAAAAGAGTTGGGGTTACGGTCAATAATGCGAATTGCGTGGGAAGTTCTCATCCGCCGTCGGCATGAATAAAAGTGATTTGTGCCCTTGGCGATGTCTGGGACTCCAGCAAACAGGATCTGCTGTTGTCAGGTCTTGCAAGGTCCTTGGATCCCACCACATTCTCCACAGCATTCGTAAAAGCAGCTTTGTAGCAGTAGGGCTGGCTCCACCAAGTGTTTCCTTAAGCTTCCCCCACCTCTTCTTGGGTGTAAATATAAATCTGTATGTCTGAAGCTGTGCTGGGTTTTTTATTTATTTCCAGAACCTGAATTATCCTGAACAGAAGGTTGTAACCGTTGGACAGTTCAAAATTGGGCTGATTCATGGCCATCAGGTTATTCCTTGGGGTGACATGGCCAGCCTGGCTCTGCTACAAAGGCAGTTTGACGTGGACATCCTAATTTCAGGACATACGCATAAATTTGAGGCGTTTGAACACGAAAACAAGTTCTATATCAATCCAGGATCAGCTACAGGAGCCTATCATGCCTTAGAGAAGTAAGTGTGGGAAAGAGCTGTGGGGATTCTCTTTTTGCTAACAAAACTGAGCTGCAGAGCTCCTGATGAAGGTTAGCGTTTACATTGGCACTGTCGGGGAGAGGAGGGGTTGGTAAATTGACTGAAACTTAAATCTGAATCTTAAATTCAGAGCTGATGTACTGTGCTTGAAAAATTCATATCCATTTTTCTTAGAGTGTTTTTGTCAAGCAGTGGTGAGACACTGCTAAGGCAATAATAGACACACAATTAATATGATTTTTTTTTCCCCACCCCTCTCTCTTTCCAGCAACATCATTCCTTCATTTGTGCTGATGGATATCCAGGCTTCTACAGTAGTTACGTATGTCTATCAACTAATCGGAGATGATGTGAAAGTAGAAAGAATCGAGTACAAAAAATCTTAAAAATGTTTTTTGCTTGTCTGGTATTTTTACCATCTCATTCTGAACTGCAAGTTACTCCAATACTTGATTGCTAGTTTACAGTATTCCACTTGCTAACAGCTTAACAATGTAGCTTATCGGTGATAACTTCAAAACAATGTTGTGTTTGCTTTTCTCTGTCTGAATTGATTTGTAAAATATTCCATTAAAATAACTGTTTAAATACTGTTCTTTAATGTTGTAATAAACTCCACTTCATAGAAAAACTAAGCTTCATGAATTGTCGTTGGGGGGCAAAAAAAGCAACAGTCAGAGTTGCTTTTGAAATGGTTTGGTGAGCCCTAGAGGATACTTGTAAAGGACTTGAACAATAATATTGAGGGCTCAGAATCCAGCTGATATTTATATTTTCTCAATTTAATATTCCCAGTTAAGTTAAAAGAATAAAATTAATTGATAGATTCTGAAAATAATACAGTTAATTCTTACAGTAGTAATTTCACTGCAGGAAGTTTAACTTTGGCCTTTTTACAATCAAAATACAGTTTCAGCTGCCACGATGCTTTAATGAGTTATGGTCTCATTAAATCTATAAGCAGGGAGCCTTTCCTTTATTTATGGGTTGTATCTGACACTGCATTGCTATGCACATTGCAAGGCGTACGCAGGTTTTAAATAATTCCATGCCACTCGTACTGCTACTCCTGAAGGCTGAAACGGTGGTTGTTCAGAAGTCTGGACCTTCTGGCTCTCCTGTTCTCGTGACTGCAGGGCAGGGAATGTATTTTAGCAGCTCCCATTTCTCACAACTGCTAACTTTCCAGTAAAACCAGAGTTTTGTCTTTTACAAAAGAACATTTAGAATGGTGGCCTGTTTCTTTGGCCTTTGTATCATGACTTTCTCCACTGCAGTATCTCTGCAAAAATGTCTGTGGTATTTGTTGTGAAGGTTCTGAGTTAAGCTAATGGTTTTCCATTGAAGGGATCAGCTAGAACCCTCATGTTGGTGTTACAAGCTGACTAAATATATTACTAGTATTCAGAATAAACCTGCTTTACCTTAGGAAAAGACCAAGTGTTTCAGCCTGGTGTCTCGGGAACCTCTGGCTGACTGCTATTTCATGCAGTGAAAGAGTTGCCCAGTGCCTTATCCTGCTGCAAACACAGAGAAAGAACAAAGACAGGAAAACCTTGGCACCTGTTATTCAAGGGAGGTTAGTGACTGAGTGGAACATCAATTTGCCGACAACTTTGTAATTAAAAACGGTTTCTAGAACACCAAGGCCAGAATTGTTAAGTAAGACTGTTTATTTTTGCTCACTGTAGTTAAAATTGCAATTTGTCTACAAAGTATATTTTACATGAATTATACCACTTTTAAAGAAAGTTTATCACAATTACTCAAAGTTAAGATTGTGTGAAGTCTTAAGAGTGATCCTCAGCGGACTTAAAGATTGAGAAATATAAAGAAAACATTAATCCTTCTTAAAAAATAAAGTGCTGAATGTGAACGTTGCTGTTGAATAGAAACAGGAAATTCTGCTCTAAATGTGAACTGTTTCAGTGGGCACAGACTATGGAAAAGAAACAGCCTAGAGCAGTTAAAAAAGCTTGGAAAGCCCAGGGTAACTTCTAGTACAAAAGCATCGAGGTTTGTTTTGTCTTGTCAGAGAAAAGAAGTGGGTAAATCAGGACCTTATTGATTCTGGTACTTAGGTCTCCTCTGCTCCATTCAGATACACCTGGAAGGTAAGAGAACAAAATTAACGGGGCTCAGGGGAATGAGATGAAGTCTAAGTCCTGTGGAAGTACTCGAAAGCATAAAGCTTCACGTGGCGCAGATTTGGTTCAAGTAAAATAAACCATTTGAACTAGTAAAAGAATTTTTTTAAAATGCATTTTAGTAAAATAAATCAGCTAATGTGTATTTTTGTTAAAAGTTGAGTGAGTCTTAGTTTAGAAAGAAAAGGAGAAAATAGCGCACAAGGTACAAAAGTGCTTTGTTTTACCTTCAGAAGATCAGATGATGGTACGTCTGCCAGAGTAGGATTTCCACATTTCTCTTGATACTCTTGAATTAGGGCTGTTGCATCCTCAATGCTGTAGGAGGCAAAAGTTTATCAACTTTGTCAATTGAAGCTTTCTCAAAATGCCAAGAATTTAGACTACACTGAACTAAAAGAACAAGGCGTGATCCCATGTTTTTGAAGTCAGATAGGTCCCACCATTTCCCAGCAGAAGACAGGCCGTGACATACCTAGCATTTAACCTGTGGCTGTTAATAAAATCAATATATCCTAGAATGTAGATGGTTATTTACTGGTTCCTGTACCATTTTCACTGCAGAATAACTGGTAACCAATGACCTGCCTGAAAGTTCACAGCTGTGAGCAATGAGCCCAGGTGCCCTGAGTCACGGATTGCTGAGGAGAGCTGCCCTGCAGCAGGTTTGGGAGGGTAAACCCCTGTGGTTTATTTAAGTGGAACGCACCAGGTGAAAAACTTGGCAGCAAACGCACAGATTTCTAAGTTTTGAGTACAGGCAGTTCGTTTATTTTTCTAGAGTGTTCCTATTGTTGAAGCTGCCACTCTGGGATGTCACCAAGATGGATTCACCTGAAGGTAAGATGAAATAATTCAAAGTAAAAGCTTTTTCTTTTTTTTTTTGGTTTACTGCCTCTGTTTTAATTACTTTTGGCCTGCTTGACTGTCCAGGTTCAACAAGCTGTTCCTTTGGCTTGAATGACACCGTTAAAACTCTGTCCTAAGTATGCAAAGTAGCAAAGTGATATTTTTATTTTAGTTATTTAACTTAGTAATACTTCAAAAATTCTTGGAGATCATCTACTAGAAAATCTCCGTGACTTCAAATAAATGAAAATAAAATAAAGGAGAGATTCAATTTCAGTAGGTGCTATCAGTCACACATCACACCTGTCTTACTGACTTACTGGTTCTTTTTGGCAAAATAATCCACCAGTTCTTTCATTCGATGAGTTTTCAGCAGGTGTTGCTTCAACAGTGGAAAATACTTAGTTTTCAAGAATTTTTCGTACAGCTTCTCATTTATGATAGTGTCCAAAACCAATGATCTAATCTGTAGATTTAAGTATTAGTAATGGAGAAGTATTAGTATTTTAAACATAAGAAATTTTACTTTTGAATGTAAGGAGCTTGGAGTTTTCTTGTTGGACTCTCACAGAGCAGGATTTTTTATTTATTTTTTTTTAGTGCTGCAAAATTGCAGATTTTATGAAGACTAGTGTCAGATTCAGATAGAGCAGTATCTACCAAAAAAAGCCTCTGAGTCAAAGGCAAGTAAAGTGAATTTTATTTAATTACCTGAGAAGCAAATGCTACTACTTCTCCCATGTTCATGTGCTCATCTATTTGTTGCAGCACAGTTTCCGTGTTGCATGTCGATAAGAAACCCTGGCAAAAAGAAGTTGCAAAACATTAATATTCTGTAAATTATTGAAGTAAAAATTCCCACTTCAGAGCAAGTATTTGATTTATTCAGGAAATTGTGAAATTCTGGGTGCAGACAGGGAATTACCAAACCAGGATCCGTGCAGTTTGACTGAAAGAATAACAATCCTTGCTTATAACTGCTGTAGCTGTTAGATTTTTTTTTTTTTTTGGACTTGTTGCCAGCAGATTAAGTATCTTACATCAATGCTGTAACTTGAGAGAATCTTTCTGAGCTTGATGTTAATGACTGGAAGCCTGAGAATTTAAGATGCCTTTACTAGTGCCATTTGCTCAGGACAAATATGGGAACAGCCTAAAGTGATTCATCTGGGAGAACAATGCAGAGCAGAAATTAACGGAAATGAAGGAGAAGAGAAAGGAAACTGTCAAAATCCATAAAAAGTGAGGATTTTTAAGGCAAAAGATTTACATTAGAGCTTGTGGTGCGTACCAAGCATGTCTCTAAGTCAGGAGCTTTTAACTCAACACTTCTCTGAAGCAGGATTTAGTACTCTGGCAGAAATATGTCTATGGCTTGGATTTTGTGGTGTTTTGGGGTTTTTGATTGGTTTTATGGGTGTGACTCCATAAAACATCCTCACATCCACAAAGGGCCAAGTCATGTGACAAAGCTGCTGAGGATGACTTGAAGCTAGCTGGTTTTGCCTTTAAAACCAAAAAAAAACAAACCAAGAGGAAGTGTTCACATACATGATCCCTTTCAGAGGGACAAATGCAGAGTGAACACAACATGCTTAAAGACGTTTCCCTTGCACAAAACAGAACACAAAATTGTTTACCTGAATTTGTTGCTCTCGCTTCTCAGGCTGAGGAATCAGCAACAGGCATCCCAAGGCAAAACCTGGGAGGTCCAGCTGTGTGTATTGTTTAGCTATTCCGATGACATCCAAGTCAGCCACAACAGGACACCTTCAGAAGAAGATTAGGAGTCAAGCTCTGAACTCTGATACAACTGGATGGTTTAGCACCATCAACAAAATTGCACTCAGGTTTTTAAGCCGTATAAGACAGTGCATTTTTAACTCCTTTTCAGAAATGGCAAATCCAAGCAAGTTGAAGTTTCACAGAATACAAATGTGTGATGATTTTATAGCTTGGGGAAAAAAAAAACCACACAACCCCCTCCACTTTCTAAACGCTGTTGGCCATCTGCCCAGAGCAAGGCTTTGGTACAGATGCATATGCACAGTAGTGTGGGCATATTCTTCCAGTATTTCCTCATTAACTTTCGGTTCAAGTCAGGCTTGTTGGACAAGAAATTGGCAATGGACGTCCCCACCCAAACTAATGCGAATGTGGGATGTATCACCTACTTACTTGAGCAGAATCACAAAACACTCACAACATTCTTCTAGCTGTTTAGGACTCGGTGGACAAGAAGCTGAGAAATAAAGACAACATGGTAAAGTAACCATATAACCAAGTTACTATACAAGCATGACAGCTGGTAACAGCCCTACCTGTGAGAAATGGTGACAGAACAACGCTTCGCCAAGCTCGACTGAAGTTGGGAATCTGTTGAGAACAAGGTTGTGAAGTAATAGCTAAACACAGTTGTAACTAAGCTGACTTGTAAATACAGACACGCAGACATCCCGACGCACTGCAGGTAGAAGAAGCCCGTCAATTTTCTTTTCGTCCTGGGTGAACTATTCCCTAACACTATTTCTTCATCTTCTAGTCTATGATTTAGCCATGTTTGGACTGGTGGCAAAATTATTCTGTCCCTTTCCAAAACCCTCCAAGTGAGTGTTTACTGAAGGAACCACAAGTCCAAAATATATTATTTTTGGTGATTAATAATCATTTGCCTACTGCACTGTCATAAAACTAGTAATAATTCAAAAATAATCTTTTCACACATGCACACACACAGGATGGTAAATTCTTGTCAAGTGAAGAAAAAGATTAGGAATCACAGAATGTTTGCTTACCTCCCATAATGAATGGATCCCAGTAATAGCTATCAAAACTCTTCTTAGATATTGAATCTGGGGAAAAAAAAAATTGTAAAATGCTACAGTGCTTTTGAAGATTTGGTGAAAATCTACAGAACTGCATTATGTTTGTCTCGTCTGCAGGAGGCAAAGTTACAGTTCCTCAGGGTACCTCTGTTCCTTTGGGAGGAGCAACGGGTACACATGGAAATAGGATTTATAGTTTAGGAAATTATCACAAGCTGTAGCAGCATATGTTGCTTGAGTAAACACCCAAGATTTCCAGTAGTCTGTATACAGCAGGTGCTGAAAAGTTTGATCCTGCTTTCTTTGCTATTAGTACCTAAATCTCCTTAGATTAAAACTTGCCTCAATACTTGCTCTTGATGCAACCGCCTCTGTTACCTCCTCAGCTTGTAGCAACAGCACATAAAGGTTGACAACTAGAGGTAATAAAGATTCTGAATGGCAAAATTAAGGATTACTATAATAATAAATACATTTTAAGGGTAATATTTTTGTGTGTGTGGCTATATATACACGTATATATACATATATGCACAGTTTATGCATATTTGTATATATATTTGCACACAAAGACATTAATATTATGTTGTAAAATTATAATAATATGAAGAAAGTTTTTGATTTATTATTATAGGATTTACTCTTGCCATCTGAAAGGCTTTGTGCCTTTAAAAAAAATCCCCAAACCTATAACAAAATCAAGAGATCAAAATTCTCAAGCCATGCTGCCAAAACACAGATTCCTCAGTGCTTCATCAGTTCTGTATCTAAGAGCCTGAAGTAACCATGTAAATTATCAATAATTGTTCACAGCTTATTGTTAATGAATTACTAGACATCATGTTCTTTAGAAATCACTGTAGAACTTCCTGGTTAAAAATTCCTTACCATATTAAACCCAAGGAGTTTCTGTAGCAGGCCATTCCACAGCTGGGGATCATACACTTTGTATTCCAGGCTAAGTTCTGCCACCAGTCTAACAGCCTAAAGGAGAACAAGGACACGCTCCATTTTAATAGACATTCCTGATCTTCAGGCCTTTACTGGGTTACCTCTGGGGTAACTGTGTATTTGCTGGCATTTTTAACTCTTTAACTATAGTGAGTAGTGTATGAACAGGATCGAGTACGTTGGAGCAACGTCCGTTTAGAAACACGTGTGCTATGTGGAAAGGTGTATGTTTCACACAACATGTGACAAACAATCAAACAAACAAAAATCACACAGGATTTAAAAATCGTACCGTAGGTTCATGGCTGTGATTCTTCCAGAGCCCTTTAATCATTCCTTCCTTAGGACTCTTATGGAATGATTCATAAGTATATGGAATATTCAAGATTTCAAACTCCGCCAGAAAAATGCAGCATTTTAGAAAATGCCTGTAAAAAAGTTCCCCCCAAAACAGGAGTTCATGATATTTACAGTGATTATTATATTACAATTATATATATATAATTGATTATTATATTATAATGTATATTCTATATATCATATATTATATTTCACATCATCAAACTCAAGTTAACACTGAAAAAGTGCTTCTCTATTGCTTTAAAAAAAAAAGGTAGACTGTATTTGTGCTTATGTAGATCTTATTTTTGCAGAGGACTGTGTCTTTACAAGATGATGAGTTCCAAACCCTGATGAAAACAATACTATACATGGGAGTAGGAAAAAAATCCTAAAGTTACTAGAGAAGCAACCACAAGCTATGCAAAATGGCACAAAGTCTCTCTCACGTAATGTTAGGTTTCCAAATTAGGATTGTGATGGACCAGATTGCATTACAGTGAAATTAAAAGATATAATTGTGCTCTTCAGAAAGAGATTTTAAAAGCTCAAGAAACAGATTAGTAAAAATTCTCCAAATTTCATCTTTTTTTTTCCCCAATGGCTGTTAAAGACCAACAAAACGTCATTATTAAGAAATGCCTTAAGGGAAATTCATCTTACGTTACTTTCTTGATGGGTTTCTTGAAGAGTGATTCCACAGTGTTGGTATCTGCCAGGTAGAGCAGACACTTGAGCGCTCTGCTCCGGTGAGCAAATGTCAACTGAGTAACACCGATCGGCTGAGAGGGGGAAAACCAAACAGGAAAGTCACAACAATTGGCTGAATGACTAGAAGGAAGGTTATATATGTCTGGAATGATCCTTTCTAAGATTATTTGATTATTTTAGTGGAAATGCACACTCATTTACAGACTGGTTCACTTTACCTTTTCTAATAACCAGCTGGAATATTTGTTAACTTCAAAGAACGCCAGTGTTCTTTTGTGGTTTCCTATATGTATGTGATACATATTATCAGAAATATATTTAGCAATTGTGAAAGACTGAAGGTTAGGGTTCTGCTAAAATACTGTCACTGCTCTGCTTTAATTCCACCCAAAGTGAGCCAACGTATTACACCAGCTTAAAGCATATTCTAGAAAATAGTTTGTGATGCTATTTTCAGAGAATATTCACAATAAATTTAGAAAACCCAGAGTTCAAGGGCTGCTCCTGACAGTCAGTAGCAAAATTAAATGAATTTTACAATTTTACTCCGAAAGTGGCGGGGAGAAACATAAAGCTCATACAAATACGTAAACTATTCAAAACAGGCCTTAGGTTGAAACCCATACAGTTAGGCAGACAAGACTTGAAAAGGGTGAAACCTTCCTAAGTAGCAAGCTAAAAGAATTTAGAACTTACAGATGTGGCAGAGGTTGTAATTGCAAAAAGCATTCTTGAACTATAATCCATTGGGCGAGACTGAAGTAGATAGATAACTCTGCAAAAAGGCATTTGGTGTTAAGACAAGCACAGCATAGCTGCTCAAGTACAGCATTCATTCAAATGTAAATACATTTCACTGTCAAAAAGAGATTAAGGATAAGAGATTCCACGAATAAAGAAAACAAGGAGGAAACCTCCAAACAGCTACTCTTAAGCACTTTCATCTGTAAGATCTGCAAATGGCATTTCATTGCATAAGTAAGTATTTGATGACTCAAAACTTTGTCACCAGAAAGTAAAAATAATTCACCACAGTGAATTCTGAATCACACACGCTGGGTTTCTTGAAAAAGCCAGATGTAGCTAAACTTCAGAGTTAACAGTAATTAGCCATATTGTCTGTAAAACAGCACACATACCTTCGGAGTTCTTCATCTTCCTGTACATCCCCAAAGATTTCTCTAGTTTTCTTTAAAGAGAAATGAAAATCCAGCTGTGAGTTTTCTAAACTGTTTGGACAAATAGCTGGGTCATATCCTTGCATAAACCCCATAAAAGCTGGGCACCCCTGCTCATACAGCCAAGGAAAGGAATTCTGGTTTTATCAGTCCTTTATTTAACCATATGCTTGGCAGTCAGCCTGCTCCCTGCACTTTCTCAGCTTTTTTTTTCTCAGCTTTTTCCTGCACAGACAGCAGTTAATTCTGTCTTAGCTAAATCCCAACAGGAGAGGATTCCTTTTGACTGGTACCCGACCTTACTGTAAATTGAAATTGTTAGTGGTCTGTGTTCAGAGGCATCTTAAAGAGCTTCATGAGTACTAAAGGCAAATTGAGCAAAATAACCGTAGTCTTTTGAATAAGTGATAATATACACGTTTTATGGAATTGGCCATTTTTCTCCGAACCCAAACCTCCAGTGATGCCTTACTTCTGAGGGCGGTACACTTGGACACAGCCATTTATCCAGCAGTTTATCCCAAATCTTGTTCATGTCCAGATTGTTAATCTCAGCTATCTCTTTAGCTGCCGTGTGGATATCTACATAAATAGGTAGAGAAAAGATATTTACAAAACAGTACTATCCTGCTTAGCATCTTTTAAAGAATTTTTTTGTTCCTTTGAAACTAGGTTAGGGATACTCACCCGGATAATCTCTGCCGGTTGGATTTTGGATTCTTTGGTCTATACTCTGGTGTTCATACAGTAAAATGATGAGATTTGCTGGTTTCCCGATAGACTTTAAATGCTCTCCAGTGTTCAAGTTATGTGTTATTAGAACATTTTCTGTTGCTGATCGCTTATACTGCATATATAATTTCTTCTGTAGGACTTCTGCTTTTTCACGTGAATCATCCTTTAGCGAAATAGCATAGTTTCGTATAAAACTACATTCTTTCACTAGAAAAATCATCTTAACTTTTAATAGTCTACAACAGTGAAGTGGGTAGCAAGAACTCTAAGCCTAATTTTTGCTAGGTGTTTCTCAGGGGTCACTTACACAGCCACTTCCCCAGAAGAAAGTACTTCCCGTAACAGGGTTGGTTATGGTAAAGTTTACACAGCGCTACCTGTACCACAAAATACTAATGTAAGTACCCGACTACACAACAACAGTCTTGCAAGCAGTTTACTATTATTACCGTAGCTGTGGTGTTCTTTAGCCATTTCTCAGCTAGATGGAGACAGAATTTCAATGCCTGAATCTGGTCAGGACCTTTTTTTAAAGGAAGAAAAAAAAAAGGTGGGGGACAGAAGTTAATAAAGTAAGCTTTCATTAAGCTTTTCTACATTAAGCATCCATTTTATTTCAAATAAATTTTTTTTTTTAAATTAGAAGCCATTTAAAATATTAGGAAAGCTTTTGTTCCTAGAGAGCAGAAAAATATTCTGTTTGGGTTCAGATAACAGAGAAGCTATCTTAAATTTGGCTGAAGTATTTGCTTTTGCTGGGGAACTTGTCTGAGGATGATATGAAGATGCACAAATGAAGCAAGATCACGTGGCTTAAAAAGAGACAAAAAAGGATTTAACAGTGACACTGTGTTATGAAATGGCTGTTGTTGTTTCTAGTTCAAAATCGGATGTAGGAGCCCAATGAATTTTTATTCTCAAAGTTCCCTGGGCTTTATCCAAGAATACTAATCAAACGTTTGGCCACAGGCTAGCTTTTCTTTACTCAAATGTATTTTTTTCCTCCCATTATTTTGCCCCACATGCACCCTACCTGTTGGAAATTCTTGTGCAATCTTGTGAGCAATAGCTACAGCCCACTCTGGATTAATTATAGACAGCAGATATGACTGAATTGTCTGCACAGTTTTAGTCGTTTCCTTGTTAATAACTGATGTATATCCGGTGTTTCTCATTTCAAGTATTTTTGGTTTCAGTTTTTTTTCAAAGACGTGTCGAGCTGCAGACATGTGTAAGGTATCCAGTGAAACCTAGAAAATTATTAAAGTAGATTAAAAGTTATCAGAAGTTCTACAGTGAGGCCAAAATCTTTCAAAAAAAAGAAATCAAGCTTTCTTTTTTTGCAGGGGAGGGTGGAAGAATAATTTTGAAATAAATTCTTTTGAGATGTTACTTTACCTTCATTAGTTTGGAAATCAACAGAAGTGTCGGGAAGGATTCCTCACTGAGCTCTGCAGCTGAAAGGAAAAAGCCAGCTGCCTATGAGAGTGTCACAGACCACCTGCAACTTTCTTTATGAAATTAAGCACTTTCAGTTTATCTTTGGATAGAGACATCCATTGGGAGAGAAAGAATATACACTTAATTATCCACACTGGCCTGGGAAGTGGGATACATGGGTTACTTTGGTCTTTGAGAGGTCCTAAGAAACGAATTTGAGGACAGAATTCTGCATTGTACGGATTGTCTTGGCTCCACTGAAAGCCATTTACCTCGCCAGTAGCAATTTGGGAGCTCTTCAAGTACTTGGGATGAAAACCACTTTGATAAATAAATACAGTGAATCTAAGATACAGCGTAGAACTTTAAAGTTCACAGATAACAGAGAAAGGGAATCATACATATATCTGGCTGTAAAAAACCCACTGAACGTACATATAATGTTCCAGAAACATTTTGCAGTTCTAAAGAATATCAGGTGAAAGGGCAATCTGGTTTGAGCAGCTGGAGATAAGGGAATCCCGTGCTCTAAAACATATTGGTGTTCTAGGTCCACAGGGGGAGAAATTCTTTTGTAAGATTCCAGATGTTTGAGGAGGCTCAAAGCCTGGGGAAAAAGAAATAAGAAAATAATAAAAAAAAACAGCAAAAAGAGGAAAAAACAAAAGCCAAAAGACTATTAAATTTCTCCCTGCCCCACCAGTAAACCTGCCAGAGTCTTGCAAGTATATTTTTTTTAGCAGAGCTAGTATGTATCTGTTGAGTTTTTATCCCCGCTATGAGCCGTTGCTGAGAAACAGCTAGAGATTGGTATTTCTTGAATGCTGTTTTCTGAAGAAGAGCTGAATAGACAGAATAATTCAATTTCAACAGACTCCTGAATAAGTACACTAATAAACAGACAAACCAGAATACTGGTGCCATTAGCAAGGTAACAGCAACGTATGTGGCCGTACCTGATTCAGCTGGATGCTGGTGTTCTTCTCATCAGCATTTTGTATCACTTTCAGAACAATTTCGATAGTTTCGTAGTCATAAGGATCAAGCTGTTAAAAATAACAAACTATTTTATAAAGTCTTCTAAAAACATACAGCTGAGTTAACTTTTTCCAGTTTTAATACCAGCTATATTCATGTAACACTGAAGAAACCACTTCTCTAAAACCAAAGGCTTCCACTTCCTAGTCTTAAATCCTAAAAAAATTGTCAGGATATTGCAGAAAGAGCTAACATGAAGTGATGAAAAGAAGAATAAAAAAATCCCCAGACCCAACCAAACCAACCCCTCCCTAAAACCGAATCACACAAACTGAATCGCCCAAGATATAATTTTTTTGCCGCTGCCTATTTTTAATGTAGCACCTCAAAATATTTCCAGTGTGCTATGATATTTAGAAATGACTGTTTTGTTTGATTATTTTCTGGTTGTTTTTCAAGGGATGTTGGGAAGAAAGTCTCTAATTGTCTTTAAAGCAAATTAGAAATGTTCCTCCAATTTATTTTTTTTTAAAAATAAGTAGAAAAATGAGACTTAACATCTACATTCTTTAGGAAAATTTGAAAATAGTAACTTTTTCAAAATTCTGTGGAATTACCAATCTGGCAAGTGTTGTGAGGTATTTAAGACTGGGTGCATACTTCAGGGATTCTTCCTTGTTTGGTGTGATTTTTTTATTTTTGGTTTGGTATTTTTTTAGGATTATTTTTTTCTTACCTTGTACAATATTCCACTGAGGCTAGTGACCAGGTCTCCCGTGCTTTTCAGGAGAGGAATTATTTCTAGCGCTCTAGCTAGTAACGTGGAGTGAGGTTGCTTCTCACTATATTCTGCAGAGTCATCTTCAACACGATTTGTGTTCGCGTTCTGGAGAAGAAGGGTTTCAATGCAAAGCTGCAGTGCGGCATCGCTGTCCAGCATGAAAGTACTAGGAGAGGACAGAGTGTTATTTTTCTTTGCCACCTTTGGAGTCATCAAAGTGCTTCTTTCTTTACGAATAAACTCAGAGATCAGTATGTATAACTTTTTTAAAAAAACAAAACAAAACAAAACAAACCACAATTTGCATATAGTGTTAATTAGGATCTATTTTTGAACTAAAATAGATTTCAGTAGGCATGGTTGTTAACATTACAGCAACAATTAAATATGATGTGTTTCAATTACCTGCAATAATTCAATATGAGATCTGTGTCTACTTTTGGATTTTGTACCAGTGTTCTTATGAGCTCCTTCTTCCTTATTGATGGTTGTCTAAATACAGTCTCGAAAGAAATCTACAAATAAACAAACATTTTGTCTTCTTCCCAAAGAAGTTATTTAGACAATATCATATTATATATTTTACATTTTCTTCAGCTTCATTCCAGAGATTTTTAAAGCAAGAAGCAGCAGTGCATTTACTGGCTGTGCCCTCTGCCAGATATCATTTAGGTTCATATACGTTCTTTTATAGCACCCTCAGTTATTGCATATTTCTCAGTTTCCAAAGTTCGTTTAAGCAGACGAGCAGCATGAAAAGTTAAAAGCAAAACAAACCCCAAACTTTCCTTACATTTGAAGGGGAAATCTGTCTAAAAATGACAGTACATCTCAGAATATACTGATATTTAATGAGTTAATAGACCCCTAAAGTAAGTTAGTAAATAAATAATAATAATTGAAAAAAAAAATCAAACTTACACCAAATTTACCGAGTCGGATACCCCATTCTGCATCAGTAGCTAATTCTTGGAATTTTTTCTTTTCCTCTCTTTCACTGTATTGGGTTGCAAGCTGCTCTCCAACCAGAGCTGCTGCCTGAAAGGTGTTAGAAGGGAAGGGAATATAACTATAATAATTAACACGAAAATGGGGAATCATAAAGCTGAAATCCTTAGAGTTACTTAAAATAATTCCTAGATGATTGCACAACTGTGTCAAGTGAAAGCAAACCTCACAGAAGGTAATATCAGCGTTACCGCCACCTCCGGAGTTTGCAGTTTGCAGCTACTTTAAAACTGATTTTCTTACTCAAATTTATTAATTTCACTACTACAATTGTATTGTAGTAGTGAAATTAATAAAAAAGGTATTTTTTAGACATCAGTTCTCCAAATTTAAGTCACTCTCCCTCCCTTACACAGTGGTAGAGAGGGAGCTGCTCTCTCAGCGATGCCTTAAATGAGGCACTCGTTAAAGCAGCTTAAAAGGGGCAAACTATTGCCCTTCCATATGATATTGCTGATGTCTTTTTTTAAAGAAACTCTTTAGCATTCTCTGTTTTCTGAAGACAGACATTGCACTGGGAACTTACCAAAACTTTTCTGTAATTTTGCCATGTATTGTCTACGATGTCCCACAGCTTACTGAACATAACTTCCTTGGGTAAAATTGTGCAATATCCCAGGGCCAGGTTCTGATCGATGAGACGACAGTTGAACACCTGTATGTAGGGGGGAAAAAAAAAGAAAAAAAAATTTCTAAAGTTTATAACTTTCAGTAGTTCACTTTGTATAACACATGAAAAGTATTCTGTAATTTAGAGGTGTATTGGGCTTTTAAGTTAGAGGAAAAAATAAAAGGAATACAAATGCATTTCATGTTTTAGAACTTAAAATGTAAATATACTGAAGCCAGTCTAAAAGTAACTTGCTTTAGTCTAAACTGCCTTAGAAGATGGTATATTGCAGGTTTTGCAGAGAGCTTTGTATAAAAACTCCCCTCAATTACCCAAAGTCTACAAATCTAGAATGAAACCAAGATTGAAAATGAGGTAGAGAAAACCTGCAGATCATAAGGGCCATTATTACAATTTCGGAGTCCTTAAAGGATCCCACAAAGGTGAAGCTCCCTCTGTACAGAGCAGCTGGTGTGTGATCAGAGAGCCACCGTGGGCGAGAGGATCAAATACTCCAGGGCTACAACACATGGCTGCCAGCAAGGTGGTGCCCATGTGAAGCCCCCTCTGAAACACACGAACCCCTCCGGCCATCCAGCCCTCCCCTGCCCCGTTCTGGTGTTGAGAGGCGAGGCTGTGGCACCCACTCCCTTCCCAGCACTGCAATACTGTCAGCACTTCTCCCCCTTCGCCTTCTCTGTGGTTTTCCAAGGTGTTTTTTCCAGAATGCCTTGGGCTGGGGGTGTTTGGCCACACAATAATTTCAGAGCGGGCTTCTGCGATAGGAAGGGCAGCCCCTTTCTTGATAGAGCAAGAACCAGATGCTCACTCTTCTCCTTCTCAGAGCTTTCTTACCTTGTGTAGTAAGGTCAGGATAGTGGACATGATTGCTGAAGTACACTTCTGTTTCATAGCAATGAGAAAGCTTTTGGTTTCAGCTAGCAAATCGCCATCATGCAACTGTTTAAAAAAAAAAAAGCACAGGATTAAAACTAAATTCTAAGCCTTCAACTTCTCGTCATTTATAGCATAATAGAAGGTACTACAGTAACTGTATTTTTAGATTTCATTAAGGTTTTACAAAGATCTATTCTAGACAGAACAAGGATTTCTGTTTCCAAGTGCTTTCGAACTGCGGAGTGTTTCTTAAATATTCTACTTGCAATAAACCATTATTAACATTCATTTTATTCCTGGCCTCTGTGCAGAGACTAGAAGTTTTAGTTCTGAACATACTTTGCAAAGAGAGACAGATTATGAAAAATAGGGAGGAAACTACCGTCTCCTTTTACAAAATGACTCGACATCTGATCAAGTAGTAATTTTTGAATTGTGATGAATTTTGAACTGCGATGGCCTCTCCCATACCCATCAAATTTTTACACAGCCACTCTAAACTTGTTAATAGTCAGCATACTTCTCAGATTTACTCTCAGCAAAATTCAGCATCGTCCTCGCCGTACCTTTTTACTCAGGGACAAATCCATGTTATTTGAAACACCGTGCTGAAGACAAGATCCAAAGGAGGAGACGATTAGCCGCAAAGCTAACTCGCACTGACTGCACTCCGTGAGGGTCTGTAGTGCTGCGCCAATGGGACTTCTAGCTGGCAGCAGGAGGTTCTGTCCTGGGATATATTTCAAAACCACGCAACCCCAGAAGATAGTTAGTATATTTATATTAAGCGTATTGTTCTTGGAATTAATATCGGAGCAGTTTCTCTTTTTCTTTGTTAAATTTATGACACGTGATCAACCTTCATTCCCTTTGAAAGCTTAAATTTTCAGGGCTTTTAATGGAATGCAGACTCCCATTTTAGTTTGGAAACCAGAAGCTGGTCATCTCCTTGGAAAAGCTCTAATGGATCTGAGCCCACAGTGCTGAGCTTCTGTACTGAAGCACAGGCTTTGGCAACACGCTCAAAATCACATGGCTGAACAGCAGCAACTACCACCCAAACTGGTATTTTCTGTGCTGAACCAAGCTACCCCCTAGAATATGGCTTTATCTCCTTAAAAAACTCTGAGTTAGTCATTCTTGAGCAGGTTTAATTTAAACCTTACATTTTCTAGTGGTCTGGTTTATACCTGTAGTGTGGTGAATCTGCTATGACAATACCTTTAATAAACGAGCAGTTTGCCAGGCTTTTAGCGTCCAAAGGATACAGCTTGTTCTCTGAAAGACAGACAAATACACATCAGCAGTGTGCCAAGATCTCGGCAACACCATGAAGCCTGGAAGTTCCTTAATTATACTTAGGGACAGTACATAAAATAAAGGCCCAGGAACTCTAAGAGCCAGGACTTCTATTTTTAACTGTGCCTAATCAGAAGTTATTTTCTAGGAAGGAGTATCTTTTCAAACGCACAAAGAAATACAAATCGACGGTTTTCAGTAACTACTTTGTATGTAAATCCCTTTGTCTTAATGAGACAGTCAACAGGAACACAATCTGTGAAGCTAACGGATGCATTCAAATCAATCAAATAAGCGTATCTGTTATAGGTAGATGTAGCCATGTGCAACAGTATTTGCATTTATATGCTTTTTTATACACCAGTAACACATCAAGAAAGAAAAGATTTACATCAAGTATTTAAAGTAAGTCATTCTAAAATATTCAGTGCTTCTTTTAGAGAGCTGAGAGTGTCTTTTTTCAGTGCCTGCAACTTCCACAGTGGAAGAAACAGATATTTCTTCCACAAGGTTTTTCTAACTGAGATTTCTGATGTGATCGTCTCCACACATGTGCTGAATTATTTATACTCCTAGACAAAAATCAGTGTGAAATACAGGATTTATACTGAGTCAATGTTCAGGAAAGCATGTTTACCATTAACAGGCAGAAGAGCAGCAATAGTTTCATATGCGACTGGAAGAGCTATCTGTGGATCAAGAACTATCCCATCTTCATTAAAGAAGTCATTGTGAGTCCACTCTTCATATGGATCTTTCTCTCCTCCAAAAGATGTTGTCTAAATAAGAACATTGTGAAAACACAGTGAAAAGAACAGCTAACAAGTCTACTAACAAAGCAAGTGTTGCAAGAGATTGTAGTTTTCTAATATAGAAATAGAACATGATCTTCTACTGAAAAATGGATTTTACTAGGCTACTTTTTGTTAAATGGCCAGCAGCATTACAGATGTTTCCTACCTAGAGTGGCTGCGTTTCCCCTTTAATGATGCAGTTATTCAGTTGTACAGCCAAAATACATTCTTAATTAATTTAATGGAGGCTTTCATAAACGTTCTTGGCCAAATATTATAAACAAACATTTTTTCAAATGGATCATTTTTGAGAAAAATAACATTCAATGCATAAATACGCTTGCCTAGCCATGTCGACCTATTCCACTCAAACGTTAAGAGTCCTTTCGTTTCAAGCCTAAAGCACTGCTTGACCTGAACAAAAACCAAAGGTGCTATTCAAGAACTTGAGCCATCTTAAAGTTTTACAAAACTGGTAGGAATATCTTCACATAAACCATGCACTTAAAAATCAAACCTTTCCTGTGATATTTTACCTATTAAAAAAAAGCTTTGTAAAAGTCAGATCTCTATATTCTTTAGCAATCTTGGCAGCAGCTGTTTGTTAAAATCACTAATATTTTCAGCCACATTAGCAGGACTTATTATACTGAAATAGGAATGGAGAATGCTTCTTGTGCTTGTGCCACAGCTGCACCACTTCTAGTACTCAAATCAGTTTACGTTTTACACTGAAGTACACACATATGCAGGGAAATTTTTATTTGTAGAGCTGTGTGAGGTTTTTCTGGTGGGTTTTTTTTTGCGTTTTAAACAAGCTGCTTAAATATTGCTGGAGAAATGGGAGAAAAAAAGATGTTTGTACAGTCAGCATTATTCAATCAAGACATCACGCATTCAAAAGATGTATTTAAGGTTAGCATAAAATACCTTTGCTGTAAATCCATAGTTTTCTATTTGGCATTGTCTGTACATTTCCTTGGCAGCCAATGTGTATTTACATAGTTCTAAAGAATCTAACAGTAAATCTGCAAAAATATTAAGAGCATTAGCATATTCTGAAGAGGAAGTTCATTTTGTCCTATTATTTTTACAGAGGCCTATGTAGAAATTCACTCTGTTTTCACATTTATTAAATATTTTCAACACAAACACAAATAAATTATCATCGTAATTACCTGGACTACATACTGTAGCTGCTTGGCAAGCCATTTCATAGATCACTGCTGGAAGATTCATATCGTTAGGCATGATCATTGGAACATCAGCTCCCAACATATGACAAAGCCTCTGACATGCTGAGAAGAGCAGCTTCCCTGTTTCTTCATTACAGTGATTTTCATAGAACTCCCTATTAAAAAATCATAGATGTTAAAAATATATTAGAAAATAGTCCTTAGAGCTTTTACTTGAGGCCATGTTCTCTTCTAGTTATTTAATTCTCTTTTACATATTTCACCTCTATGACTTGCTGCAACTAAAACTTCTGTGCCTGAAGTGAAAAAACTTACCTTAGAGATATATACCAAAGCACACAGAACATATTATTAATAATAATTTAAAAAATTTAGCATTTTCATCTACTGTCTTTTAGGGGGAGGTGGTAGTAAGTTTCAATTATCTGACAACCTAAGCACAAGGCAGAGACCAGCTAGAAACCATGAGATGGTGTGTACAGTCAGCGTACCATAGTTTTCTTCTATTTGTGTAAATCGAGAAACTCTCATATGGTTATTTAATATTGTGCCTTACTTATCTCTCGCCAGAGAAGTGTAGGGACACTTAGGAATCGTGTCATGGCAAAAACCAATGGCAGTTTTCAGAGACAACAACTTAACTCTACACTCAATATTGCGTACGGACAATAAAATCATATTGCTAAAGACTCGTGTTTTAGAAAAAACAACAACCAAACTCCCCTGTCCTTTGCTTTCCCTCTACTTACTCCTGCAAAGTATTTGAAATAGTACACGTTAAAAGTTACAATCTTGAAACCCTCTGCAGCTTTACCTGCATATTTGTAGAGCGTCTTCAACTTTTCCAGCATCTAGGGCTCTCAAGGCCAGTTTTTCTCCCAGTTCTTGCTCTGACCTCTGCAGGAGCAAAGCCAATCTGTACAACCTTGATTCAGTAGAACGGTTCTTGGTTTTAGCATCTTCTGAGTTACAGTTCATTGGTGGCACTCTTCTAGACTTTGATGCAGATCTGACCGTTTCATAAGCTTTTATGTGATTTTCAAGAAGTTTAGACATTAGTGAAGGATTCCTAAATTCTTCAGCTGAAAGAAAGATATCAAAGTCTTCCTGCAACAAAAAATACAAATATATATTTGTATTCACGTAACTTCCTTTAAAAACATTTGCGTTGTTTTTGTTGAAGTGGTTTTTTTTCCTGTTTTATTTGTAGAGGGATACTTTCAGTACAAAGTTGGCTTCATTAGTTTCTATCAATTCCTGATTGATGTAGTAAATTAAAAATATTTTCTAGGCAGTAGGTAAGCAAAATAAAAGAACCTGAAGGATACTGGATGCTCAAATGGTGTATTAAATAATTTCAATTAACAAACCATATGAAAATCTTAATAAAATGTTCTAGTACTCTGTCATGAAATCTTTGAAGTGTTACCAATTACGACTTTTAGGAGATTATCTATTTTTTTGTTTAAATGGACAACTGAGTTCTAGTAATTGAGAACTATCGCCGGCACTATTGAAATTGCTAGATTAGTCTTAGAACCTCTTGGAAGCCAGTAATAAAAACAACCATTGCACAGAAGATGTAAATACAATTAATTTTTAATATTGTCCATGTTATAAAAGCAGTTGGAATAAGTACAGTAAATCAAAAGCAGTTTGAAACTGTAAGGATACCTACCTGCAGGGTAGCAAGTGTTTCAAACATTTTTAGGTTTGCTTCACATTCATCTTTCTTCAGAGGATTGTCTGTTGGGAGGAGAAAAAGAATGACTTCCTGACTGTTTACAGCAAAGATTTGTAAGATTTTAAAGTCGTAGCTTACCTTTTTGAATGCTGAACAGGAATTTAAGGATTTCCACGAGTGTCTTAGTCATAAACATTTGTGTTTTTTGCTGCAGGAAAGGAAGAGGTTCATGTTTTGTTTGGTCAAAACATTGCCAGTAACACAGTGATCCTCAGGATCCCACTCTATTAAATATTACGCAGTGCTCTACAAATGCCTAAAGCAACAGTCACTAAGTCTAAGATACAACCAGTTGAAAAGCAAAAGAACAGAAAGTTATTGTAAATATGCATCCTTTACAGAAATAGCAAGTATTTTATGGCTGTAATAGATATGTACTCCACAGTCTCTTAGCTTGCACAGGAGTTGAAAATATCCACCCTTCTCACTTTGTTCTTCCATCCCTTGCCCAGAATAACTCCCTAAAACAGCCCTTAACAAAATATTCTCTTCTGTGGTTAGAAGACAGGAACGTGTGCTGTCAACTCTGAAGCTTCAGCCCACTTTGGTGCATGGCAAAGCTACACCTACAGTTTTTAAACAGGTATTTTCTAAGCAAGTAAAGAAGCAACTGGGAAATTCATAGGACTAGAGGTGTAATAAGGCAGCAGGATTTATAAATTATTGAGTTCAGGCAGCCATGCCACTGTGTGGAGATGCTTTTCAAACGACACAAAATAATTGTACAGTATACAGAATCGGAATAAGCTCAAGTTGGAAGAGGATTCAAGAGGTTACCTGGCCCAAGCTCTTGCTCAAAGCAGGACCAGGTCATCATCCCTTTGTGCTGGAAGACACAGTTTTTACACTTGCATCTCCTACCTTTTTTTAAGCATCTGGGTAAAACCAGTATTTAGAACAACTTGTGCACACACTTTATGATGTGAAATGACTCAGTACCTCTTCAGAATTATCTGCTTTATTCTGTAATACCAGGGTTCCCCACATAGTCAGTCTCTCCGCAACTTTCTCAGCTTCAGCAACAGTCAGAGATTTTAACAAAGTCAGAGACTCCTCTCCCTGAAGAAGAAAAAAGTGATATGTAAATTGTGTATCAGATTGCAGCAAGTAGTACAGCTTGCCCCTGTTTTAAAAATAGGCCTCAGTGTCTTTAAATTCTGAGATCAACTGGCATGAAGTAGTTCAGTACCCTTTCTTTGTCAATCAGGTCTATCATCCTCAGAATGTAGACTTCCACAGTGGGCAACATATAGGCTGCTACAATTTTCAAAGCATCCTCCAAGGAAGTAGGGGTGTCTTGTTTCAGAATGTATTTCACCAGTCTCTGTAAGAAGAAAACAGATACGGACTTCAGTTCATTGTTGTCTAGGATAAGAAAGGAAGAACTAATTCATACACACTACTGCTGCATTGCAATAGTACAGCTCATACCAAGCAAGGTACCTCCAAGTTTAAAACTTGGCTAAAGCGTAACTGGGAGAAGACTGGCCTTGAGGAAGAGAATTATCTGAGGAACTCTCAAAATTCAGGGGACTCATCTGGCTCCACAGAATGGCAAGGACCTTTTTCAGAAATACTCCTGTTTTCTCCTGGTCACTTACCATTATCATCTGCTTGTCCTTTAAAAGATTAGTATCTCTTATTCCATAGGCTCGCAAAAGCTTCTTCATCTCCATCAGTCGGTAACTTTCCTGTAATAACTTTACTCTATGGACAAATAAGACTATTATTAATTTAATTGCCAGCTATAGCTATGTGATTTAATCATCATACTACTTCAGATACACAGTATTCCCCCAAAAACCCCCAGAATTCTAAGTGAAAGTTCACACAAAACTCATGTAAAACTGTAGATTTTGCCTTACTTGACATGATTCATTTCCAGGTGCTGTTTTACCAGCTGCTCCACGGCTGCGCTCCATGGCACCACAGCACCATGCATTATCTGTAGAACTGCATCAAATTTCAGCTATAAAAGGAACATAAAGAGCTTACTTTTCAAAATAAGTTACAAGGTAATGTCCTGAAGTATTGTTCACGAGTGATTGATTCATTTAGGCAAGAATTGCATTTCCTGGCCCAGTGTCCACTTGATAAAGGGCATTCATTATCATAGTATGATGTGTCAATTTAGATTAGAAAATGCTTAGAGTAATTTATGACACTGTAGAGCTTGACTTTCATACATAGTAAAGTTAGTGAGTTTTCCACATGGTGACATCAAAACTACAATTAAATTCTCAAGCAAAGAGCATCCTATGGGAGAAGATAATGATGATGATGATGATGACCACTCAGGCAGAAACGTACTCATATGCTTCTGTAAATATTATATTTCATTCTGAACTGATATGTTAGAGCCACTTGATGCCTCTTTTATAAAATATACTTACACCTGTGTCAGAGATACAGCCAATGACAGCTATTGCCTTTGCCTCCCAAGCAGTTTCAAATACTGAAGTCGACCGTGTACGACAGCGTTCTAGCAAATCCTGTATATTTTGATAAAGAATATTAGGGTATTTGAATTCAGAAAAGATAGGAATATCTTCTAAACAAAAAATAAAAGTTTTTTTGTATATTAAGGGACAGATTTGGCTATCTGTGCTTGCATCTCTTAATGCCTTATTACTGAAATAGTTAACTATCAAGAAGTTCATTGGTAGGAGTAAGCTGATCTGAAAGCTGGTCCTAAAATTCAAGCATAAGTAAAACTGGTCATCAGATTTGTTTTCTGCTTACTCATTTTTAAATAGCTTTCTGCAAAAGAAAGAAAATAGGGATACCTTTATATACTGCAGAAGAAGTTCGTCCTTTGGTAGATTATGTTCACACAGGTAGGGTTTTATAAACTTCTCCAAAATGGATGGGACAAGCTCTGGTGCCAAAATTTTATCAAACATACGAAATACAATAGTAGTTGCATTTTCCTGGACAGTGAGTAGAACAATGGCCATGTTAGAACATCCTTTATATCTCTGATAATTGAACATCCACTGTCCATTGAAATCAGTTGAGGGATTTCAAGAACACGCATCCTTCTTTAGCTCAGATAAAAGCTTTCTTTTACAAAGCCTCTTATTGTTCAGTTGGGCTTCTAATTCCTCTGTTGCTAATGCTTGGTCCACAGTAGCCCATCTGTAATGAACTGCAAATCATGGAGTTTAAACCATACCTTCTCACAGTATCTTGTCACGTATATTTATACCCTTGGTTGAAACAAGATCTCTAACAAGCACAAGATATCAAATAGCACTAGCAACACAAGTTTAACCAGCTAGGATTCCTCTTTTGCCTGACTTCAGATCACATGCTACAAAATTTCTCTCCTTCTCAGCACAACCCATACTCAAAAGCACTTTTTGAAATGTCTGCAGCATTACCTTCTCAAAGTCACAGAGTGCCAGCCTGCAGTTGTGTTTTCTGTACAGCTTTATTAGTTGCTGCAAATCGTTTACCAGCTTCCTTAACCTGCGTACGTCTTCACAGTCACCACACCTCTGAAACATTGTTTAGAGGAGAAACATTAGAAAACTCACTACAATCTTCAAGACCATTGAACCTGGTCATAAACAGGAAGAAAGCAAATTATTCACATCTCTGGTATAAGCCAAGGGTAGCTGAATTGCAGTGCAGCAAGGAAGATTCTGGCAAGTTGTGAGGAAAATGTTCTCTCTAAAGGCGGTGATGCACTAGTAGGGCCTGCACAGGGAAGAGGGCTGAGCATTTCTTTCACTGAAAGTCTTAAGGGCAGGTAAGGAGAGCGGCTGGGAACGCTGTACCGACAGCTGACCTTTTATTTGGAGTCGGAACTCTCTTTCTCTTGTGATTTTTCTAAGAAACCTCACAAACAATTTTTGATGCCTTGCAACTATAGATGTTGAACTGTTGCCTTTCTATGGCATACCAGAAAGAAAATCAAGTATGTGTTGAAAGAGGGACTTGGAGTAAATTTTTCTTCTCGCTGTTATGCGCTTCGAACGTGGGATTGAGAAGTTTAAGACAGCAGATCTAACACAGAATGTCAGTATTTCCGATTTTTAAAATGCACAGCTGGTTAGCTTTATCTTTCTCCACTCTCCTGCTACTACTTTTATAGATGTCAGTATACCTAGGATAAATAACCTACATAATTTATTTGTGTTTGCACAAATTCCACATTTATAGCCTTACAGCTAGCTGATTTTTACTACCTGTTTTCAACAGGCCATAATGCATGGCGACTTGCAATTAATTTCCACAAATTTTGACAGAGATGAGACATGTTTCTAATTTAAGTTCATCATTAAGCTTATTTCTGTACTACTGAATATTCAAGAATATTATTTATATTTAGACTATTAATACATCTGTTAAAGGGTATTAACGTTGCACTGATTTTTTTCTTTTAATCTTTAAACGCAGTACGATTGGAACTCAGTTCCTTCAACAAAATCAACAGTGAATTAATTATCATCCACTTCAACTCTAGCACCGAGTGTATGTTCTTAAGTCTCTTAACAGCAAATCCTTTTATTTGCTACATGTCTTACCAAAGGAGTCCACTGGCCAAAAGTTGTCAGTCCCATTTCACCTTGATTTTTACTTGTGAAAAAAACCTCTGCCATTTGGAGTCCATTTTCTGGCCAATTTGCCTGTCCAAAATAATTGATATTAGCCAACTCTATTATACATATAGAACTAAAAGACACGCAGAGTTCCTGCAGTATGATTTACCTTATCGGTTAATTCAAGGTTTCGAGCAGCTTGTTCCAGCCATTTTGCTAGTATTTTCTGAAAAAATAAATCAATTATAAGTAGAGTTACACTGCCAGAACAAAATTTGTGATTTATTTTAAAAGAATTAATTTAAAATATAACTATAGGGAAAAGAATCCCTTTAAGAGACAGAGGAAGAAGGTTCTGACATTCAAAAATAAATGTCTGTAGGTCTGACAATAAAATTGTCTTAGCCTGAGAATTTTTGCAATTATTAAGGCAGTCTTACCTGTCCCTTTGGCACAACTCTTCTTAAGAAAGGAATCACAACATTTTTAAGCCACAAACACAGTTCCTTCAAAGGAACAGTGGAATGGATGGCATTGAGCAAGTGCTCCAGCATTTTCTCATCAAAACCGCTTTCAAAATCTGCCTAAAATATCGAAACAGAACAATTACACATATATCAAGTGTGGGTTTATCTAATACTTTATAAAGGTGTTTCACTGATAGGAAGAAACAATAGATTTCACAAATACAAAAAGAACATCTCAGTAAACATAGGCAGGAATTAAAAACAAAAATATATCCAGTTCAGAAAAACCAGCTTGGTCTTCTTAAAGGCCTAATTGAAAAAATTTCTTCACAAATTGTGGTGCTAAGATCATATTCTATTACTTATTAAGAAAACAACAGACATGGACCTGAAAGTCCTGCACTACAAAATCTAATAGCTCATGGCCGCTATTACAAATGTGTCGTTCAGGGTGAGGAGTGTATGCAATTAGTTTTAAGAATTTTAAGGTAACCCACATAAGTCCGCTGAAAAATTCTGAGAGCTGTGCTTGCAAGAAAGTGAAAGGAAGATTATAACTGCCACAGAATAAATCACAAATTTGTCATCCTTCAGACCTAGAAATACGCATTCTGACATCAGAAATACCAGTTCATTCCTAAAGCGAAAAGAAGTTCAGCCTTCGACAGAGCTAGGTGAGCCAGTAGTCATTGTGAGACTAGATGAGATTCTGCCGTAGACCTTTGCTTCTTTGAGAAGCTGTTTTGCAACCGCATGGGTCTGATTTTGTTAAATAACGCTGGAAAATGTAAGAGACTTAACATCCTCTCTAAATGCCAAAGAGGTGTCTGTGCCCCTCTCACCTGATGCCTAAGCCAGAGGTACTGTGCACAAGAGAAATTTCCTTCTTCTAGCTGGAAAAGGATATTCTTGAAAATGTCTTCAGTATTCAAGAACTCTGTCCAAGCAATACCACTAGAAATGAGAGGAGGAAAAGAAACGCTGTTAATGTTAAATATAAGTATTAAAGGACTTGGGGAGAGAGGACCTCAAACCTTTTCTAGCTAGTACTCTATGCTGTAAGAGTCAACAGTAACGTTAGGTCGTGTGTGCGTAAAACCACACCCCCTGCTATATAAGTTAATATCTGTACAAGGTAGTGGATGTGCTACAGAAAACATTTTCAACCTATAGGAAGACTCATCCTCTCTGCATTCTCCCTTCTTATAGCAGAGATTGGGAAACTTCAGGAAGAGAAGGAGGGGATTAAAATTTAATGAACTCAAAAGTAAAAAAAAATAATCTTAATTTCAACAGGACATACTTAACCATTACTATTAAATTTACTTCAAATCTTAACAAATAAACAGAAACAAACCTGAATTTCTCCAGCCCAAAAGCTCCATAGAAAGTTGTAAGCCTTGCCTGAGCTCTCAGTACCTGAATGCAGACGAGAGATTTAAGGTGAATATCTGGCTTACCAAATAGCGAGATTACGTGGTTAGAATAACCATCACAAAAAAGAAAAATGGAGGAAAATAAAGACTTTTCAAGTATTTCAGTTAATTATATATGCAAGGGTTTTTTTAACAATGCATTTATCAAAAAAAAAATTGTGAAAACACCTTGCACTGATTCTCCTTGGAGGAGGATGACGCCTCTCTGGTATGCAACAGAATTAAACAAGAAATAAAATAAATACCAAAAAGCACTTAAGAAAGCTTCTTCCTTCAATGTTTGAGCATCTGAAGATGAATCTTTCTATGACTGAAGGAATAATTTCTGAAACTTGTCATTACGGTGGGTCCTCTTTCATATGATAAAATATGATCTTGTTTAGACTTTTAAAAAGTTCCGACAGCACTATGGTTTTAAAAACTCTACATCGTATTTGTAAATCATATCATACTGTGGGGCCAGTAAGTTTGTCCTCACCTCAGTTATGGATACTGGAGATCCATCCAACGATGGAGCGATGGTTCTGTCATCTTTCTTCAAGATCTGTAACAAATACATGAAATGGTTTGGCTGACAACTTGGTAGATGCAGACTATGCCAGACAGTACTACAGATTTAGTACAAAAACTTAGCACCTCTGCAAACCAAGTCTTTATTTTACAGTGTTAAACTCTGATTGGATTTCTACATGTACACAGGATCAGACAGATAAGATGTATCTCTAATTCTGTGTGATAAGACAGGAAAGACTAAAATAATACAAACAAAAAAGGTGACATGTTTTGAGCTTTTAGTCCTGGTATTATTTAAGAAGTAGTTAAAAAGACTACTATGCAAACCTAAACTTGCTTTCTGATGTGAAAATAGAACTGTGAGCTTTTTTTTTGCCCTTAAGCAATAGCAGCAGTGAGGTTGGAACAAGCCTTGCCACTTCTTTGTGTTTGGTAAGGTATCATTTATAATGCTTTTACTTTTTGAAGGACTGCAGCTGGTTTGATGATATTCCCCCTCTCAGGCTGTACAGAAGGATGTAATAGGAATGGATGAGTATAAGCAATTTAAACAAATAAAACCCCCTTACTCTGACTTTAGCATAGTTCAGCATTTCTTGAGTGGTTTCATAGAGTGGCCATGGAGCATTTATGCAATAATCCACCACGAATTGGTTGTCCTGTTTGCATAACGAAAAAACTGAAATTAATTCCAAGCTCCTTCATAATTTGAATTACTTATTAGAGAACAAGGGTAGAAACAACATGCCTGAATTTTTTGCAGGTTTTCTTTGGCTTCGTTCACAAGATCTAGCCAGACTGCATGACCATAACTCCCAACAGAAGCTGAAGCTAATTTCTCTAAAATAGTGTTTGCTTTCACTTTGTATACAAGCTGTTTAGAAAAGAGAAACACAGATTTCAGTTTTATACGATTAAATCTTAAGCAGACAGTCTTCAGGTGAAAACTCTACGCTTCTGTTTACAATGTTTTTTGAGATAGTGTGTCCAGATACATTGAATGATTTCATTACAGAAATGGATTACAGATTAGTCCCTAACTAATTCTTCCTTCTTCTGATCCAGCAGCACGTATTTTGATCATATGATGTACTTCTGCACCACTTCTCATTGCAAGGTTTGTTACTTACTGTAGATAAAACCTAGTTCACCATGTAGTTGTCAGTAAGATAACATTCCACTATATCTGTAATATTTTTAATACTTTCTGTTGGACTACAGGGCAAAAAGCTTACTCATAAGTTCAGTTATACTACTTAATCTCCAAATGTATTTATCAAGAATGGACAACTTACCTCAACATCTAGTCCAAACTGCATGGCAAAATTCTCTGCTTCGGTGAATTTGTGTTTGTGAAGTAAGCGACTTAGTCTAGAGGTGAAATAAAGTATCCTCCTTCAATGTAAGTGCCAAACCACAAATGAAAATAAATAAAATAAAATAATGTTTTGTGGAAACTAGTACCTATTTTCCGGCAAAGCTTCAGTTAAACTTCTCATCACGACAATAGAAACTGGGCCTTCAGAAGGTCTGAGGATGAGAAGGAATTATGTGGGTTTATCAACTGTGAAACAACTGTACATAGAAGTCATTTACCATTTTATATACTAATGTTTTAGTAAGAAACAAAACATTGTCTTACATCTGCTGTTTTTCATTAATTCCTTCCAAGAAGTATATTGTATCCTGTAGCATGCAATAACAGAAATCATTAGGTGGTAAGGGAAGTCACTTGTAAGAAAGCACAACTGTAAGGCATTAAGTGTTTCTTAGACACAAACCGCTGCTTTTCTCTCCATTTGTTGGTGATTTTTTTAAATGCTTATCAAGACCTCATTTAATCTTTCTTTGTGTAGTTCCTGTACAGTTTCTAGCACAAATTGTTTCTGATCTAATAAGAATAGCACAGCACCCTCTAATAATTACATGCATTAAGGCAAGTATATTTCTTCAAAGAACAAGAACAAAAAAAATTCTTCTAAACGTACTGTGCCAATCCCGCTTTGAACAAGTGAAGAAACAACAGATACTTCCAAAGAATAAAGCAGTTGCATGGTGGGCAACGCAAAAACCATTAGACTTCTCATCTATAAAAAAAAAAAGGGGAAAACAAGCAAGTCACAATTTATTCATTTTTCCTCATACACCGGTGACAGAGTGATGTTTGCAGAATGATTTCTGGATTCTTGTGGAGTTAGACGGAAGACATTATTTTTAGAAGTTTTTATGAAAGAGCAGATCTCTGCAGTTTGAGAAAGTTTAACGAAGTTTTAGGTGTTGCCTCTCTATATAGGCCTATTATGTGTAATTAGACAGGTTTCATTTAATTAAAAAAAACTCTATAACATTCATCCTGGCATTCTATTTCAGTTAACTCCACTGACTGTACATGGAGTAGATATTGCTCTAAAGAAATCTGTGAAGGTATATAAGCCAACAGGAAATTTTGTTGCTCTCCCCTACCTGCCTACAGCTAAAAAACCCAAACAAACCAACACCAAACAATCCAGAAAAAACCCAAACAGCAGGGCAGCTTGCCCCAGTCAGCACTATTGTCCCTCACTTGCTGTACCCTAATATTTAGATGGTATCATTTCAGTTTTGACTTTGAGCTCCTGAGAATTCTGTGTGCTTCACGTATTTAGCCATCTCCTTTTATTTCCCTTCGCCCTCTCTTTTTTCTGTCCATAACTGCATAACAACTGAGGAATAGAACACAGAAAGAGATTATACCTGTCTGTTATCTGGTATTGTCATAACTATCAGCTTAACATTGGCCGGTCCTTGCCTGCAGAACAAGAGAAAAAAGAAAGCAAAATAGACTGTGTAAACCTTATGCAGAGAATGTGAAATATTCTTGGTCCCGAGTTTCAGAAAATTTAGTTTTCCGTGGAAACTGGTATATTTTAAAAACCTATAGCGTGCTCAAAAATAACAGTGTTTTAGCATGTAACATTTAGCATGTTGCCTTTAATTTCTGACATTCTTAAGCTTTTCAGATAGATCTAATTCTTAATTTAACTGGCACCGAGCGATGGAATGAGCCAAGAGTCTAGTCTTCTAATCTTAATTGCCATTAACGTCTTTTGAGTTTTAACCAATACACACATCTCCAGACTTTGGCTTTTCCATCTGCAGAACGAAGATTTATCTATTCAAAATGCAGACGAGGGTTTTTATAACAGCAGACTTGTAAGCCATACTACACACCTTATTTTTGACAAGGATTTCCTAAGTGGTGCAGGTTACATGCAAGATTCCTTAGTGGAAACAACAGATAAGGCAAGAAAAAGCAGAAGGCAACAAAGTTTTCTTTTCTGCAACACAGAGGTAAGGATACCTACAATCCAATTACTTTATCCTACTGACTAGAAAGATTTCAATGACGAATTCTAAAAATTCACTGCCACAGAAAATCAAGTGCTTGTGGCACGTTGCCTGCAAAGACATACAACTTTTCAGAATTGGGGCTATAACGTTTTACTTACCACGTGACTTGAGAAGAATCTGACTCTGTACTTAGAAGAAATTCTTCAATATGTATTAAAGGCCAATCCCAAATTAGAGTAAGAGAATAAATATCCCACATGCTTAAAATATTCTAGATTAAAAAAAAATCATAAAATTAGAAATTATTTCAGATTTTCTTCACAGAAGATGAAATTTTGGTCTTTTTCCAGCAGAATATTAACACAATTCATAGCTTAAATAATGACTAGGAGTGGAATAAAAATGTCACAATCAAGTCAAGATCCTCTGCAAATAAAAGCATCTTTATTTTATAGAAGCATATTTTAAAGCTATTAGTTAAAAAAAATAAGCTGGCTCAAGAACATTTTGAAACAAAAATTAAACCAAATCACTATGCATACCTCTGTATCTATAACAAACAGCAGATTGTCGAGCACTTGAAGTTTCACTGCATCTAAAAAAATATCCATAAATTGGTTATTTTTCTCGAGCAATGTATTTGAAGCAAAAACATTAAAATACATAACAACCAAGCATTGGAAACTACAAATGTCTTAGCATTTTCTGCAATTAAACACGAATTCTGCACTTGTCTATAAAAAGAAGAAAAAACCCCACAGCTCTTCTTTACCGTTGATGAGGCTTGAATCAGCAAAACTTTGAACAGACACCAGGTTTTTGGCAGGGTCTACTTCCCACTTGGAGAGCACATAATCGCCTTTACCCTATTAGTAAAAGCACAGGAAAATGGGGTTATACATTTGAAAAATGGCTACTGGCAGGTGTGCTTCTACAATTCATCCTTAACTTGGAAAGCTGCAAAGCCAGCTTAAGCTTTATTCCTGATGAATGTTGATGTTCAGAAGAATATACTTATTTTTTCACCTGTAATTTAGCCTCCTTGCAAGACTGGCCTTCACTGCAGTAATTTTTAGTCAGCATCCCCAAACATTCTTGGCTCTTCTAAAAACATGCCATGTTTCAAAACATCCACTTTCCATTCTCAGAGCACAAAACCCATCTGAAACACTGAATCTACTGAGAAAAATGGCCTTGAATTCATCAGGATTCAGTCAGCAAACTCAGAAAACTTGTTTCTAGACCAAAGCAGTATTTCAAAACATCAGCATTTTTATTTTTTTATTAATTCCTGTGCCTAATTCATCCTTAAGACCCTTGTTCAATTGGGAACTTAATTGTTACTTTTGCAAGGTTTTGTGGCACATGAATGTGACCAGAAGGCCCTTGCCAGCTTTGGTTTTGTCTCGGAGCTCAAGGATGAGACTATAAATAGCCCAGCTGAGCAGGCTAGGAGCTGCTGTAATTTATTGAGGTCATGACATCAGGGTAAAGATATTTCCCCCCCATCCATCACAACAGATCAAGTTCTGAAATGACAGCAGTTATTTCCCTACGAGAAAAACGACAGACAGGCCGCCCAGCTGACACCCTTTACATTTACAGTGAAGGAATCGAAAGGCAAAGAGTCTCTGTGCAAAAAATAAAACCTTCTTCATCAAGCAGCTGTAGGTAAAATTTGTTGCAGATCAAATACCACCATCACTGATCACACAGCAAGTGTCACAAACGCCTTCTTAGTGCTTACCCCAATTATCAAATGGATTTTGTTCACCGAGTTCATTATCACAAAATTCTGACAGCCGAGGCCGTGATACTCTTCTGTGGAAATGAAAGCTGTCTTTATCTGTCCTTGTAACTTGTGGGGTGGAAGATGAGGGGAAAGCAAACAAAAGGGGAAGAAAAGTTATTTATTCAAGCAGTAGATAAAACCTTGAACAGCTCGCTTGCGCAGAAAAAGTAATCATCACAACTATGAGCTGTAAAAATAAACAGGTGAGTAGTCAGTGAAATGCACAGAGCAAAGTTTTGTTACAAACTCTGCACTTAACACGTTACAACTTAACAGGTAGCTCTTACTTTCTTTGCCGTATTCATATCCATCTTGTCAATTGCTACATTTAAAAAAAAAGGAAAAAAAAATCAGTGTTAAGTAAATTTTCAAAATTGAAAAAAAGCCACTAAATATCATGTAGTTTAATCCTAACTTAACTATGCTGAAAAAAACAGTTTAGATCCTGTCAAAGAACCTGGCACTGAGTTACAGAAAATCACTAACTATAAATATAGAGCTTATACAGTTAAGACTGATTATAGCTTAGAATTCTGCTCCCACAGCATTCAGTTCTCTCTAAAGCTGTGACCCGGAGAAACATAAGCAAAAGAAATTACTGGAGGCATACAGAAATATTTTTTTTTGTTACAGAACTAGTTATGTATCAGTTTGCCTTTAAAAACAAAGTAAGATTATATGGAAAATCTCAATATCTTATTCTCATTAGAAAGATGCATGGAAAAGCTTTTTTCATGCAGTTTTTCTTGTTAAAATGGAAATCCCAAGTGGTTTATAGATCATCCTACCTTCCTGCGTTTTGGCAAGTGGGAGACACATGATGCAAAAGAATCCTCTGCTTGTTAGAACAAACATGTGATGAACACCTAGAAAAATCCAAACCAAATATTTCAAACTTAAGCATTCAAGAGTAAGTAAAGAGACTACTCGCTTATAAAACAAAATTGGGAGCTTATAGATGACCAGAAACTATTAAAATCTGAATTCTGACAGAAGTAATAGAGAGAAGGAATCCTTCCTTTTTGAGCATTTTCCTATGTCTAGCATAGTCTCAGAAGAACAAGGTATTCAATTCTGAATGTTTCTTGATATTAAAGGCGGGAAAAAAAAAATCACACAAATTGAGGCAAGGAGGAAAAGAAAAACCAAATCTTTACCTGCATCTGCATTATCTTTTTCAATAAAAAGATTTAAGTAAGTCTTTTCACTTGAAGATTTTTCAGCCAAAATCTAAAATAGAATCAATGTAAAGATTATTAGGCTATTATTCTGCATTTTATTTAATTAAAAACAACGAAAACACAAGCAGTGGAAATACTGGTCATCAATTCAAACTTCAAACTTTTTTCTTCCATCAAGAACTGGTTGTTGTTTATATATGCAATTCCCAAATATACTTTGCTTATTCATTACTTAGGGAACAGAAGCGTCACTTTAGTCTGTTTGTTTGAACTAGAAGATGTGTTCGAAACACAAGAACGTTTATGTTTTGATACTTGGAAGAAAAGAAAAAAAACTTTAAGAAATTCTGAGAACAAAAGTTTTTCAGCAAAATTAGAAGAATTACGGTACCTTGGTTAGTAACTTTTGTTTGGATGGTATGTGAATAAGATGGAAATTGCCACTTCTCTCACCGACCACAAGAAATTGATTTTCTTGGCACACACCAACGACATCCACATTAGTATCTGAAAAGTTCCATCACAAAATGTCAAATTTTAAGGTTGAGGTTTTATGCATAGGCATTAATATGTGAAACGCAGGAATTGGACAACACAGTGTCCCAGATGTCTTCAAAATTATTTCTTTTGATTAAAGAAAGTACAGGAAAGGGAATACAGGAAGTGGGTTTTGGCATCTATTATTCCCCTTTTAGGTATTTATTATAATATATCCTTTTGCTAGTTTGATATGTAAGATACTTCCTAAAGTTACCTATACATACCTAACACATATATTTTAAAAGTTCCAGTGGATTTCCAAAGGAATGAGCTTACCAAACTGAACATGCATCAGAAGAGACTGCCCAGTGCTGTCAAGAAGTGCCACCGATCTGTCAACAACAATAATGCTGCCATCCTTGGAGCTGCACGAGTACAACTGCGGATTAACGGAGACCTAAGAAGAGAGAGGTTTTTGTGTATAATAACTGTGACAAAGAAGTGTTGGTAATTTTAAAGAAAAAGAACGTGGCTTTGACGAATTCTACCTTTTCTGAAGCTGTGATTTGAAGTAACGTGCACACTTGGTACAGCGCAGTTCCACATTCGTGTCCCAAACCCAGAGGGAGCTGCTCGCTCCCTGTGTCGTCACTGGTGAGCAGCTCGATATCGTTCCACATGTTCACCTACAACAAAAATGCCAGGAACAGGCTGTAAAGCAGAGAGCTTTAAAAAAGTCGTATAATTCGCTCGCAAGTTACTGATTTTATTATTTTATCGTGACTAGAGGAAGGGTAGCGCGATAAAGCCTCCTGAAGGCAACTTGAGTGGCGAGAGTGGCTCCCAGCTGATGTCCCCAGAGGGCCCGGCTGAGGGCAGCTCGGTCAGGGCAGATCCCGCGCCCGAGGTGAAGGGAAGGGCAGCCCAGCTCCAGAGAGCCCTCAGTGCCCACAGGTACCGCCAGGGGACCGCCACACAGCCTCC
>NW_009693954.1:0-18190 GCF_000703405.1 Apaloderma vittatum | reverse complement strand
AGTGGTATTCATAGGGCTAGGAAAAGGTTGGGCTCGGTGATCTTGAAGGTCTCTTCCAGCCGAAACTGTTCTATGATTCTATGGTTCTATGGTTCTATGATTCTATGATTCTATGATTCTATGATTGATTCTACACCCTGCTTCAGTTTAAAGCCATGGCCCCTTGTTCTGTTGCTACATGGTCTTGTAAGCAGTCACTCTCTGGTTTTCGTGTAGCCCTCTTCAGGTACTGGAAGGCTGTTATAAGATCTCTCTGAAGCCTTTTCTTTTCCAGGCTGAACAACCCCAGCTCTCTCAGCCTGTCCTCATAGGAGAGGTGCTCCAGCCCTTTGATCATTTCTGTGGCCCTCCTTGAGACTCACTCCAACAAGTCCATGTCCTTCTTGTGTTGAGGGCTCCAAAGCTAGACACAGCACTTTAGGTGGGAGCAGAGGAGAGTAACAGAATCACCTATCTTGATCTGCTGGCCACACTTCTTTTGATAGAGCCCTGGATATCCTGGATACCCTGGATGTGATAGGCCTTCTGGGCTGCAAGTGGCTCATGTCCAGCTTTTTGTCCACCAATACCTCCAAGTCTTTTTCCTCAGGGCTGTTCTCTAGCACATCATCCCTCAGTCTGTATTGATAATGCATATTGCCCTGACCCAGGTGCAGGACCTTGTACTTGGCCTTTTGAAACTCATGAGGTTCACATGGGCCCACTTCTCCACCTTGTCCAGGTCCCTCTGGAGGACATTCCATCTCTCTGGCATACCGACTGCAGTGCTTATCTTGGTCGCCTGCAAACTTGCAGAGGGTGTACTCGATCCCACTATCTGTGTCATTGACATTAAACATTGATATTAAACAGCACTAGTCCCAGCATGGATCCCTGAGAGACACCACTTGTCAATCATCTCCATCTAGACATGGAGCCATTGACCACTATCTTCTGTGTGTGATCATCCAACCCATTCCTTACCTACTGAACAGTCCACCCTTCAAATCTGTGTGTCTCCAACTTAGAGAGAAGGATGTTGTGGGGGAATGTGTCAAAGGGCTTGCAGAAATCCAGATAAATGACATCCATTGCTCTTCCCTTGTCCACTGATGCAGTCACTCCATTGTAGAAAGCCACTAGCTTGGTCAGGCAGGACTTGCCCTCGGTGAAGCCGTGCTGTCTGTCTTGAATCACCTCCCTGTCCTCCATGTGCCTTAGCAGAGCCTCCAGGAGGACCAATTCCCTCAGGACTCTGGAGTGCGTCTCAAATCTACCTTTTAGAGTAGATTTTCAAAAAGGACAATATTACTACACTTCGTACAGCACGACACAAAATCTCTTTATGAATCCTGTATCATGTTAGGGAAGTGCATTGCATTTCTGCAACAGACTGGCAGTGTGAGAAACAAAGACAAACACAGATCAAGAGTATACAGATTTCCCCAAATTCAGAGTTACCTCCCAGCTGTTTGCAGGTCAGTATAGGCAGCAGCACAGCAGCTGCAGTGTATGATCAAATATTCTCCCATGACTGCACAGCAAGTTCCCTGAATCTGCAGCTGTGCATCGAAAGTGAATGCATTGTAACAACCATGCATGAGATCGTGTATGTCATGACATTTCAAGATTTTTGTCTCTACAATTATGTCAATTTAATTATTTCTTATTTGATATAAGATGGAGAATCAGGCCCTGTAACAGCACCTAAAACTGATGCCAGAACAAATAGGGTGAAAAAGTCAGCCACATAGGCAGTTCAGGCTCCCACTGAATATTTTGCAGCAGTGTACATGGATACAACATACTCTGAAGAGTGTGTTATATAGCTAAACCTGTCTCTCAGTTGAAGCTTTTTGGAGATGGTATGTAACATCTAGTTCCTACTTAGTGTGTTGAATTTGCATGGTGAATTTTTGGTAGAACCGCTATGCTAACATATTTAAAGGAGAAAAACAAACACTGCAGCAAAACATCCAAGAGAGAGGAGTGAGAATATGCAAAACAACTCTGCAGACACCAAGGTCAGGGAAGAAGGGGCAGGAGGTGCTCCAGGTGCCAGAGCAGAGATTCCCCTGCAGTCTACAGAAGTGATGGGGGTGTAGATGTCCATGTGCAACCCTGGAGGATCCCTCACTGGAGCAAGTGGATACCCAAAGGAGGCTGTGATCCTCTGGGAAGCATTGGCTGGAGCAGAGTCCTGGAAGAATCTGTGAACCTGTGGAGAGAGGAGCTCACACTGGAGCAGGTTTGCTGGCAGGACTTGTGACGCTGCAGCAGTGTGTTCCTGAAGGACTGCACCCTGCGGAAAGGACCCACACTGGAGAAGTTCCTGGAGGAACTCTCCCATGGGAGGGACCACACACTGGAGCAGAGGAAGACTGTGAGGTGTTCTCTCCTTGAGGAGGAAAGAGTGACAGAGACAACATGTGATCAACTGACCAAAACCCTCATTCCATCCACTGCTGACAGGGAGGAGGTAAAGAATTTGGGAGCAAAGCTGAGCCTGGCAAGAAGGGGAGGATGGGGGAAGGTGTGTCAAGTTTTGGGGGTTATTTCTCATTATCCTACTCTGATTTGATAGGTAAAAATTTAATTAATTTGCCTGAGTTGAACCTGTTTTATCCATGAAAATAATTACTGAGTGATTGCCCTGTCCTTATTTTGATTCACAAGCCTTTTGTTGTGTTTTTTCTCCCTGTCCAGCTGAGGATGGGAGTGAAAGAGTGGCTTTGGTGGGCACCTGGCATCAAATCAGAGTCAACCCACCACACTCAGCAAATTCTACTAAAGTAACTACTTTAATAGAAATATAGACTATATGCCAGCTGTTTTTATCAATTCTGTATTTGAATTTAGATACATGGCATCCTCCTCACAGTTATGCAAGTATGTATATGTACTTTGTAGTTCAAAAACTCTTAATTACTTTTCAGGTCAGATGAGCCCATCTTCAAGACTGGAAATGAAATGCTCATGAAATACATAAGTGTGTCGCTCATCATTGCTATCCACCATTATCATCACCTCCATAGCTAAATAAATACTTTCTGAACGCTGTTTATTCTCAAGGATTTGCATAATTGAAATGGCCAGGGGTTTACAACATGCTTTATCTCTCTAGGAAGCATTTTCTGTCTTCTAGCACTGTAAGCACATGATCTCTGTTCTGTATTTTCTTTTTGCTTCTGGCTATGCAGTGTGTTGTGTGTGTTTCTTGATCTTTCTTTTACACTTCTGACGTCTTAATTTATTGTCATGTCCATTAGATTTGGTTCTCTGTTTAATTCCCTCTTCCTCCTGTAGCTAGTGAGAACTTTGGACAGACCACTTCTGACAGACCACTCCCAGTGACAGAATATCAATGCTGGAGGAATTGTTGGCTTTAGGCTTTCAGATTTGTGCTAAAGAGAATGAATGATGTGCAGAACATCTGTGAATCCACTCTAAATAGATCCTGCTTCCATTTTGCTTCTACCTTTATGGGGTAAAAATAACATCCACTCTGTTATTTTGTAGAAGTTCAGCAACAGTATTCCAAGATTGTGTTTTATTTGCTTGCATTTGATTTTATTTAACATGTCTTTTTTTCTTCCTCAATCCTCAAGCTGTGTTCTCTGCCCCAAACTCTGGGTTCTATAATTTATTAAATCTTCACTTTCGCTTGTTCACTACCTTATTTTGACAGTCTTATTTAAAATGAGCAGTCCTTTACTCCATCATTACTCACTCCCACTGAAATCAATTGACATCTTACAGACTGTCTTTTGTGCAAGGACAACAAAAATTTGTTTTCACATATCTGCACAAAATTAATCATCTCTACAGTTTTTTGTTAAATGGTTATGTATTTGCCGAAATATTCATTACTGTATTCACTGAAAACCTTTCCATTCCCAGGTCCAGTGATTCTCAAGGGCAATCAACAGTATCTTTTTCCCCAAAACAAGTTTTTTGAGGGGGGGCTGATATCTGTTTCGCTTTCTATCTGATCTCCCTTCACATCCATTTGCTTTCTGATTTCTCCCTTGTTTTCATTGAATTTCTTCTTCACTCTATTCAGTTAGTTGTGCAAGCTTACTTGGGAGAGTGAACTCTGATTTATCTCACTGAATTTTAAGAATCTAAGGTTCCCAGTTTAGGAATTTATGACAAATCAAGAAAAAACTTCACTGATTCAAGCTTTCTAACATTTCAATAGTCCCTTGAAGTTGATTATTCCTCTGTACTTACTATAAAACTCCTAAATTAGGTACTTCAGTTGCTGAGGTAGTAGGTGGGATGAATCTAATTGCTATTTCAAGATTTCATATGTCAGATGAATGATCATGTTGCTGGAGAAATTATGCTGATTGATAATCACCTCTGTTTATAACCTATATTTGCTTGACTTTAACTTCTAGAAACCCCATTTTGTCCCCTTGCATACAGATAAAAGGAAATGGAATTGGTAAATGAATTATCTAATCCTCAAATAATCCTTATATCTGTTTTGAAAACCTCTTTTACTTTTCCAATATCCTTCCTGCAGTGCTGACAGCTTAACAGAAAACAGCCTTCTAGCAATGGCTTCAACATGCCATATGCTGCAGAAATGCAGCACAGGTACCTTTAGCTTCTTAGCTATTTTGTCTCCACATTCCCAGCAGCTGCATTAAGTCTCTCAGGCACTGGTGACATCATTCAGAGCTCCTAAATATCTTTCTTTTCCTCAAATGCTGTATCAGCTCATGCAAGGGTATGTCCAGTCTTTGATTGTGGATATTTGATTTTGTATTTGGCTTCAGAAAGCTGTTCTCTAGAAACTCTAGTTGAATTTAGTAGCAGTGGAAAAATTGACACAAAGTACAGTGTGCATCATGTCAAACAAATATTCTGTGATTATAATAATACTCATTTCAGAATCCCCTCCTACTCACAATATAGTATTCCAGGGCAAAATAATGCACATATATTTCAGTATAGCTCTATGTCTCTGTTTATAGCACAAGAAAGTCCATCAAATGTTCATGCCATTTTTTTTTCTTTATAAATTATGCTGATCCAAATGTTACTTTCTAGCTGCAGGGCTCTGATGCAGCTGGTGCTGTCTCACTTATACCATTAAGTCTTTTTCCTGGGCACTTCTGTCATCTGAAAACCATATGTACTTTCTTAAGAATATATTTTTATCCTTTAAGTGATTCATTGAACCAGCATACTTTCCTTTCCTGACTTCCTGGTTAAATACAAATTAATCTCTGCTGCAGTGCAGCAATGAAAAACAAGTGCATCATGTAAGCCACAGTTTATACATTAAATCAATACATGTAATACAGATGTAAGCTTTGTACTGCAAGTTAACCTTCTGTCTACCTTGTTCACTATTACAGTAGATCAAATTTTTAGACAGCTGCTTCTAAAAGGCCAACATTTTTCATAGAACTCATGTCACATTTTCATTTCCACAGGTAGACTTTGATCATGTCACAGCTGGTAGTTTTCCAGTCTTCTCTACAGATGAAGCATGGTAGATACACAACAGTACCCACCCAGTAGCCTCTAAAAATCTTACCTCTACAATAGAAGTGTGTAGGTGAATACACAGTACTTGTCTTAATAATTTTCAGCTGTGTGAATTCCTTGAATTATCTCACATCAGCACGAGAACAAACATGGCTACTAACCAAAGCCTGGCTGCTCCCTTTGCAGCTTCTAGCCCAGGGTTTCAGCTGTGCCTGAGCAATGCCCAGTTTGGTGAAGCCCAACTGGTGACTTCGACTCAGCGTTCTGGAAGAAAAAAATGGGGTTGAGCTGCAAGTGAATTCATAAGCTAAAGCCATATGAGAGAAGGAAAGAAACCAACAAACAAAAAAATGCCTTTTTCATGGTGTTGAAGAAATTGAGGCTTAGCCTTATATCTTTTTAGTCTTGCTTTTCTACTGTATAAATAACTGCTTTATACAGGCATATACAGACACTGGTCTTTACAGGATTTTAATTAGTAATTCAGATATGTGAATTGTTTCACTGTGGTAGAGATAAGATGAGGTGATGAAAAGCAGTGATCCATATGTCATTTAGATGAATCTGTTCTAGCAAATTGATTTCGTATCTGCTTTCTCTACTGCCTTTGAATGAGTTTCAATTCTATCAGACTCTGGGAAAATTTGAAAAAAAATGAAACAAAATACTCTTTTTAGAGATTAAAGGCTTCTTTGAACATAATCTTCCCAGTCATGTCATGGGATGCTTTGTTAGCTTTATTGATGAATTAAAAAAATCGTTATTGTCATCTCTACTGCTAATGAATGTAGAACTTGTGTGCGTGTGTGTGTTTGTATATGTGTATATGTGTAAATGTACAGGTAGCTGTGATTGATAGACATCTTTACACTGCTTGCGTCATTTGTCACCTACAGAATATATTCTTACATACAATGAAGCATCTTACAATTTCCATTGGGAAAAGGGATTCTTTCAAATAAACCCTAAATGCCAAATGCTAGGATTATCGCTTGTCCTCTTTTTGTAATTGTAACATAATCAACATTCTACATTATATTTACATTTCAAAGAAACAAGGAGTCCTGTTCAGCAGCTGTGCAATCACTCTCCAATTACCACTCACATTTAGTCTTTCACAGATACTCCTGGTGACCCACGTTTTATATTTCACTTCTGTATTAGAATAACACAGCTTCATTTAGAGGCCAGCAATTATGCAAGTGTATGACATTTTTTATGGGCAGATTGGAGATAAGTGTTTTCATTCATTCCTGAAATTATGGTATCCAATTCAGTGCAAACTGTCCTATCAACAAAGGAATCTAACACCAGAGCTACTGTCATGATTGGTTTTGGCCTAGATTTAAACCACTGCTAATAACAGTTAATGTATGCAATATCACTTAGCAGTTGTTTTAATGTGGTCGTAGTCATCATATTTGTCAAAGAAAACTATTCAATAGTATTATTTTTTCATCCAAAGGAGTAGGGCCAAACTCTTCCACTTTTATTGCATCTACTTCTCCAAATAACATGCAGCTTTGCCTCTGGAAATAAAAATGTGTGTTTTGGAGGAAAAGCAAAGTCATATAAGAGGAGGACAGCAAGTTCTTGAGTGAATTGTAATTGTGGAAATTTTAGTTCTATATTTAGAAAGAATACAGTCTGAAGAGGTTTATTTTTTCTTGTGTATTGATTTGGAGAACAAATAGACTAAGAGGTTATGTTGTACTTAATAAAGGCCACTGAAGCTATTCAGAATATTTATTATTGCCTCAGGGTTCAGACACTGGGGGAAAAATCCATCCCTTCTTTAATATTCTGAATGAAGAAAAAAGGAAGTGGTTCCATGGCCCACTAATGTTTTCATTCAAGAATTATTGTAGAAACCTTCTCTTAAAAAGCTCTTTCTATATGTCCTTTATGTTGAACTCTTGCAATGGAATTTCTCTAGGCAGTCTTCTGTTTAATATTATAGCGAATTCCTTTATCACAGAATCACAGAATCATTATGGTTGGAAAGGACCTCCAGGGTCATCAAGTCCAACTTTTTTCCCAGAATTTCTCTAACCACTACACCATATCCTCAAGCGTCACATCTATTCGTTCTTTAAACATCTCTAGGGATGGCGACTCCACCACCTCCCTGGGCAGCCTGTTCCAGTGCCTAACTACCCTCTCAGTGAAGAATTTCTTCCTAATATCTAATCTAAACCTCCCCTGGCGCAACTTGAGGCCATTCCCCCTCGTCCTATCATTACTAATTTGAGAGAAACTTAATATCGTTTACACGATGGGTTTCTTATTTATTTATTAATTGGTGCAATGATATTTGGTTTGTCTCCTTCATTTATGAACATACTTTAACAGAAGGGCCACATTTTCATTTATCCTGGGGTTCTGTCAGAAAACCCCCTCTGGAAACTGCTAGGCAATCTAATGCAATTTCAAAATACACCACAACTGAAGGTGAAAATATATGTCTGATGAAAGACAACACTAATGCTGCTTGAAATGAAATATCTCAGCAAAGTTTTAGATTTGCTGAGAAATATTAACATTCCAAATGGCATATAAATTGAATATTCCATATCTATTTAAGGAGTATAAAGATTTCTTATAGAAATACAATGTCAGGGTATCAGCATTTGTGCTATTTTCAGATTTATTTTGCTTGGACAGTCAAGAAGTGTCTATCCAGCTATTTTGAAGATATTCTGAAACTTAAGTCTTAGTTTTTGAACCTCTATACAAGTAGTTTGTGATTTAGCCCTATTTTCTGTCATGTTAACCTTTCTGGAGGATTAGAGATTCCGCCTCTAAAGTTTGCTGTAACATGTGTTGCACTGTGGAGTTCACGAAATGAGCTTTATCACAAAAGAAAGTCATGGAAAACCACATCGCTATTTTCTTTTTTTTCCCCAGAAAATCCTGTTCCTAGATGAGACAACTATGGGTTTGAAGCTTTGCAGAGAAGTGTTTGCTGCAGAGTTAACCCAGATTATACTTAAAGTTGTAGTAGAACTTTTGGGTTACAATGTTTTTCTTGTTAAAAAAAAAAAGGAAGAAGAGAAAAGAAAAAATAGGAAAGAAAAAAAAAAGAAAAAAGAAAAAAGAAAAAAAAGGAAAAAGAAAAAAGGAAAAAGAAAAAAGAAAAAAGGAAAAAGAAAAAAGAAAAAAGAAAAAAGAAAAAAGAAAAAAGGAAAAAGAAAAAAGGAAAAAGAAAAAAGAAAAAAGGAAAAAGAAAAAAGAAAAAAGGAAAAAGAAAAAAGAAAAAAGAAAAAGGAAAAAGCAAAGAGAAAAAAGAAAGGAAAAAGGAAGAGAAATAGAAGAAAAAAAGAAAAAAGAAAGGAAAAAAGAAAGGAAAAAGAAAAAAGAAAAGAAAAGAAAAGAAAAGAAAAGAAAAGAAAAGAAAAGAAAAGAAAAGAAAAGAAAAGAAAAGAGAAAAGAAAAAAGAAAAGAAAAGAAAAGAAAAGAAAAGAGAAAAGAAAAAAGAAAAGAAAGGAAAAGAAAAGAAAAGAAAAGAGAAAAGAGAAAAGAAAGAAGAAACAAAAAAACAAAAAAGGAAAAATATAAAAGTAAAAGGAGAGGAAATCTGAGATTAGCAGAAGGTTAGGGAATAGTGAAATGCATGTAAGCTAGCCATTTGCACTGTTGAATTGAACCTGATCAATGAACTTGTTGGAAGGCAACAGATTTATAACAGTTTTTTGGTTTCAAGTCTTTGAATTTAGTTCCTGTCACTGACCAGGAGAAGGCGATCGCTAAGATATGCACAGTCAGAAACTGCCAACTACTTTTTACTGTGATGAAGTCCTCCTTGTAGCAAATAAGGAAGACATTAGAGTAGCTAATCCATGCACCTTGTTGCAAGGACTCTAGGAGGGATTCCCAATCTCAGTGCCAAGGTCACAGAAATAAATTGTCTGAATTGCACAATGTTTACTTACATTCATGTTGTCATTATCTGTTGATACCCTATTCTCATAGACTGGGACAAAACAAAGTAAGATTCTTCTTAAAATTTGAATAGCTATAAACTAACTTAAAAGTAAGGAACAAGACTATGCAGGCTGGTGAAGGGAATAAAAAATCTTTACCATTTTTCTAAACTGCCTTGTCATAATGAATGACATTCTTTGTTCTAACATCAGATAAATATTAATGAGTCATCTTTTAATTTCTTTAAGAGTGATGAAGTCTTTCCACTGATTAACATTAAAAATGTATATATGGTATACAAGCTTCTCTTTTCTTCTGTGTAATTAGTTCCTTACAGCATTTATGATACCTTGTATATATTACCATTTTCATGTAGAGAATTCCAATTAAGAATGAAGAATATTGTCTTCCGTAGCATTCTTCTACCTGTTAATATATTGTTCTCCTACAGTATCATTAGGGGATATTTTTTAGCTTGAAATATCTGATAAATTTTAATTAAAATTTTTATTTTGATCTCATTCACCTCTGAGGAATAAACTGTCTCAGTGCTGAATTTAATGAACGTAATCTTGGAAATTTGCCTTCTCTGCCTGAGTTTTGCATCCTCTGCCTGAAAAAGATATGCAATGAGATGTGATCTGTAACCGATGATGTCTAAGGCTTAGGTTGCAAAACAATCAGGGACACCTTTTTTTTTTTTTTGGAAAATGTCTTCCAGAATCAAAATAATTTATATTAAAATGTATCAAGTTAGAAAATGATACATCAAAAATAATAAGTATTGAATATTAAGAGAATAGAGGCAATATGTTCATCCTAAAGTAAAATTACAGTCACCATGCGATTTTTTTAGAGTGAATCATTCAACCTCTTCTGTAACACTTAATTTTGCTGATATAGTAATATGTCACTCCTTTTATCAAGTCATTAGGAAGAAAATCTTGATCACCTAGATCCCAGCTCCTGCTACTTCAAAGAATATGCGTATCATTGCAACCAAAGAAATTGCATTATATAGTTCAGTTAAACAAACAGAGACTTTTTAGTTAAGAAATCTGCCGTGGATTGGACTTTTTTTTTTTAAAAAAGAAGATAATATTAGACAGAAGAAAAATCACTCTTTTTCTGCTATGTTTTATCCATCTAAATTGTCAACTGGTTGAGTTAATGGAACAGCTCTGATATCAAGTAGAAATGGGTGAGTGGGTGAGAAATTGGATTATAATACTCAGATGTGGCAGAAAAAAATCTGATTTCACAATGAGTTACTAGAAGACATTCACAATCCTACTAGTCATTTCAGGGTTGAATGATGAGCCTTTAAAATCAGAAAGGAGTCATACCCCAAAGTTTCAAGAGCTGTGCTAGTTCCATTGGGAAGCTCTGCCATCTTGTGTCCAATTAGAAGATAAATCTGGCTTCCCCAGAGGATAAGTGTAGGACTCTTTGGTTTCTCCTTACTTTTTCTCAGATAAGATCAAGTGCAGGAGTAAATTTCGGGCTGGACTGGATGATCTTTTGAGGTCCTTTCCAGCCCCTAACATTCTGTGTGATTCTCTGTGTGAAATTCACTGGCCTGTGATTACAATGTTCATACCATCATTGGTAACCTCTTAAATAAGTTTTTCTTTACAGGCATGGATAGTACACTTAGTGTCACACATGAGTTTCTGGAAGTTTATCAAGCTTCACATTGCCTGAACTGGACAAAATTTAGTGTGTTTGCAATAGTTAATGCTAGTCCTTCAAGCTTGTCTTCAGATTTGCAGAATTATGGCACCATTTAAAGACTTCACTTCAGTAGATTTCCTCTAACAAGCCAGAAAAAGAAGTTCTTCTTTGCTTGGTGAGATGTGGGTCATAAATTTAATCAGATTATCACTGGTCTGTGCTAAAAAATTTAATCATGTCAGTCATTAACGGATTGACTGAAAATGCTATTGACGTCCAGACAGATATCGTGAGTGACTTCTGGAGCCTGCGGCAAGAAAGCTTTAAAATCCTGCTTCTGAAGAGTCCCTCTGAAATCCCTCTGCGGAGGGAAATTATTTCAAAGCATAGGATGTTATGTTGCAAAAAGTGGAGGACAATTAGTATTTATATGAAGCAGAAGTTAAGCTATTAGGGAGACAAGGTAAAGGTAATATTCTTTAATGGAAAAAGAGCAAAGAAAAGCTTTTAGCCGAACAAGCAGATTTGACATAAACAAAGCAAACACAGAGTTTATTAAAGTTTCAGAGTAATTGCAACGGCACTATAAAGTTAGAAAGAAGAGAGATAACAGGTTAAGAGAGCTCCTGTAGCAAAGACAAGAACAACGTCTTTGGAACAGCATGAGATTAGTCATACAAAGATTTAGGGAAAACCATAATGGGCCACAGAAGAATGTTTTCCTCAGTCTGATGAAATTCAGCTACAAAGACTATCTTTAGAACAGACTTCTATACTCTGCAGGTCTCTTCTGAGGATCAGCACTGAGAGACTGGAGGTGGCTTGGTTACTTTTTTGAGGGTGAGGGAGTTTGCTTTCTGTGTCTGTCTTCGTGAGAGCTAATTTTGTTGCCAAAGAATTGTTTGCTTTTATTTGGAGAGTTTCCATAAGAGCATTTGATGGAAGAGAAAAAAAATGCAATTGTGGGATGCACGTGTAAGATCTCTAAAGTCAATGATTTTGTGTGGGTTGTTTTTACTGTGGTGTATGAAGAGATGTGTTTGCTGCTTTGAGAGTTTGCTTCTGTTTAAGTTATTTATTTTATGAAATCTTGCTTTGGATCAGAAGTCCGAGAGCCTGGGATGTTGTTTGAAGACTTGAAGAGGACACATTAGGATCATTTAATTTGGGGGATGTTCATTTTTGGGTATCAATTGTGATTGCTGGACTATTGTTTCATATATTCCTGGGTTTATTGGTATGTTACAACTTGAGCTGATGAGGAAGGCTTTTCTGCTTGAAATTGCATATAAATTCTGTGTAGAAAGATTAGTCTGTTTCCCTTGGAAACATTGTCATTGTTTGGGGACACACTGCTTGTGAAACTAAGAACTATTGTCCTTGGAGCAGCTGCAGATCTGAGCCAGAGCCTTAGGTAAACTAACTATGGCTAGATTAAGATCAGCTTTTTGGTGTACTTGCCATAATTATTGGTTTTGTGGTAGTACCTAACTGATTTCTTTTAGGTTGTTGCTCCTTGTTGGTTTTAGAGTCCAGGAAAGAGATGTACAAGTAAGCACTATAGCAACAACTTGGCAGAGATAACAGCTACTGAATTTGTGGAGGGGACCAACCAGTTTTTCAGACCTGCATCATCCGGACTATGTGTCTCAGCCAATCAATCTTACTCACTCGAAAATCATTGCTAGTCTGCAATGAACAGTGTGTACAGGTACAGATGCTTCTCAGTTCAACGCAAGAGGAAGTCCAGGCAAATGAATCAACTTCTATAGATATTGATGAATTACTACTTGTGAAGAGATGATGCCCTTCTCTATTCATGTGGATGCTTCTGCCCATGAGACTTGCCAGAAAGGGTGGTCTTTACTACAAACAGAATCCTGGGCATGACACCTATGGAAGCATGGAATGCTGCACCATGTGCACAGGGAATCCTGCCCTCTTTAAACTATAGTCTTGTAACTTGGAACAAGAGTGGTTCTAGATTAATTCTGATCAAGTAATAAGATAATTATGGGGCTGATTTTACTTTCAGAAGCACATGGTAGCAATGAGCAACTCCTCCTTCTAAGGCTCAATACATAGACTTGGCGACAAAAACAAACTGGATAGCTATCTTCTGAGTTTAAACACATGCTTCTGTTAAACTGTGTTTAATGGAAGCTTGAAACTTAGCTTATTGTTTAAATTTTAGATTTTTTGATACTCAAACACTATGCAGGGTTTTCTGCTGATGCAAACTAAAGTAAAAATGCTACAGGAAAATAATCATGAATGGAAAAAAAATCAATGCATAAAAATTCAACTGTAATGGAATTTAACTTTGGCAGCAAAGATAAACCATCAGCGAAATTACTTTTGATGTGTGAGCATCTGTCTCTGTCTGCAAGGTCTTAATAGAAAAACAGCCTTCTGGGTTGTTTTTTTTTAACAAACTGGTACATTAGTTGATAGAACATAGCTTTCCAGGGTGTCAAGGCAGAGCCATGATGGAGTTCAGCTGTGGATCGTTTTTTGTGTGTGTGAATTTTATTCGGAGCTCATTTTGAAGCTTGAGTTGAAGAAGTGTGACTCAGCAGTTCAATAAGAAAAAATGTCTAAATGTGATATTTGTCATATAGATACTAAAGCGCTTTAACCTCTCTATGCCTGTGAGCCATTCTGGCTTAACATGTAGATTAGACTGTTTGTAGTGTTGATTGTTTCTGTACTGATTTTCTGCTCACATTGCTGCTCACTAGAGGGTCTGCATGTAGGTATTAGAGCTCACTTTTACATTTAAGTGTTCCTGAATATATGATTCTGTATCTGCTCTATCACTGCTAATTCTAGATTCATTGGGAATTACTGACATTTTGCTGTAGGATATGAGCCCCTTTTCTTGATAAATGACATTTTACTTTATGCATTCAAGATGTTAAATAATTTTGACATCAGTCAACATGTTTTCAGTGTTTAAATCCTATCTAATGCATTACACAAAAATCCTCCCTTCCAGCTCCAGCAGACTGTCAGCATGAAACAAAAATTTCCTTTCCTTTGAAAATGTTTCATATCTGGATTACTGTCCTACCTGAACTAAATGGTTCAGCTTATTTCTGAAACTGATTTATGTTCTCATGCCAGGAAGCAAGGTCTAGTCATAATTTCTAGTTAAAAAATTATCAATTAATTCCTGGCACTCATATACACTCTATATATACATGTAGGTCAATACTTTGTACAAAGGGAAAAAAAATAAATATCTATAATGGTGTCATCTGCATAATGACTGGAAGTAAAACTTGTATATCATTGAAAAACTGTACATGGAAATAAAGAATGGTCCAATATTGGACCACTGAAATTAAAAAAATGCAATTGGATTATTAATCTGATACTAAAATATTTTTCCAGACTACAAAGTACTCTCTTGTTGATCTTTTCACAGTGACTGAAGGCAGAAGTAATATTTGCTGATTTTCAAACAAGTGTGAGAACAAATGTACTGCTTTAGAGAAGCACAGAGATGGTATAGGTTGCTCATTACAATAAATGTGCAGGGAAATATACTGACATGATCAGAATTTAAAGGCCAGTTTTCAGATCTGGTCTGTGTCCAGAAGCTCCCATGGTGACACTTCTGGTCAGGCTAATTAAACAGCTCAGTAGATAAGGTGCTAAACTCTTCTGAAAACTTGGTTACTCTTCTAATTTTTAACGAAAGGTAAGTTTCTGAAAATCTGGACCACATAATGAGATCCTTCTGCTCCTTGAATCTGGGTGTAATCCAGACCCCATAAAAGTCACTGAACTCAGTAATCTCTGGGTCAAGAACATTCACTTTTAATTCCCAGGTGTCTTGACATTATTGTGAAATGCATGACTATGTGAACTTGTTAAAAGAAATGAAGCTAAGAAAAAAGTGAGTATTGTGGCCCATTGGAGAGGTTTATTGAGTGATGTAGTTTCTGGAGAAGGACAGTGAGGAAGAGGGTTTTGCTGGAAAGAAGCTTTTTTGGTTTTACAGCATGAGTTCAGCAAGACGACTGCATTTCATGGAAACTCTTAGGACAATAAATGTATGAATTACGAGAAACATGCCCTACTCATTGCCTTGTGATTATTTCTTCTGTTGTATTTCCTTCATCATATACAGTTCTCACGCAAAGCAGTAACAAGCAGTCACTTGTTATTCATGACTACAATTAATTCCATAATGATGCAGAGGAGTGAGAGGTACTGAACACATTTTAACAACATCACAAGTCATTGACCTGGTGCTACCAAACACGTGCTATCATGCTCTGAGAAACAGTGCAGAGTGATTGCAGCCACAGACACATTCCCATGTATCCATTGCGAGGCACTCTGGGGTGTTTATGGATTTTTAAGTTTGGAAAAGAGGCCTCCAGTCTGACATTCTGTGCAGACTCGAAAATGACTGTAGCAAAGAAAAACACTTTGACAAAAATTACCTTAACGAAATGTATTTGGAATGATGAGAGGAGGCCTTTCATGTGGTCTTAGATTTGATGTTTCATGGCGCTAGGAATTACAGGCTTGGCTACGAATCTATGTGTGCACGTAACTTACATATGCATGTTAGGCTTTAAGGGAAGTCTCTGTGGATGATCTCAGTTAAGTTTATTTAATTCAGCAACATTCATTCGAAGTCTGCCTCTGCTGCTCCCTTTCAAAAGTTTAGTATATGCAGTGGTAGGACTGCAGCTGTAGCAAAGTGGTTCTTAAAAGACCTAATGCAATGATTGGTGGTTATATGTTTATAAGACTGTGGTGATTTTTGGAAGTGTTATCAGTGTGATTTAAAGAAAGGATAAACCAAGTAACTTTGTTATATAAAGCCTAAATTTCTTAACACCAGAGACAAGAGGAAAAGTTTCTTGGTAGCTTGCATGGCTGCATGATGTGAGAATCCATGTTTTGCAAATACTGTGTTTTGACAAGCCCGCTTTCCAGAGCTGAAGTAAAGCACATGATATGCATGATATGCATGTGTGTTTCAAGACATGGCATTACTCATAAATTGCTGTTTTAAAATAATAATTTTTCAACTTCATTTATTTTTTTCCAGCCCAGTCTGCTTTGAGAAGTTAAAATTTAGACTCTTTGGCTGAAATTCCTTTTCAGAACCATGCCAAAATTCTACTAATATCACATGACTATCTATCTAGATGACTTGCAAAAGTGCCTGAAGCACTCAGTAATTTTTTCCATTATAGAAAAATCTTTTCCATTTTAGAGCAGGGTAAAGCACTTTCCAGCCAAAAACTTTTTTGGAACATGGGCAAGAATAGGAAACACCTGCCTTCAAGATCAAAAGACTCTCAGGCCTTTGGAATATTTACCACTACAGGGACCTTTGTTGGTAGAAATGGAGGAGACCCCCTCTATAAAGCAAGGAGTCTTAGTCCAAGAAATACCAAATTCTAGTGTGTGCTCTAAATCTACCAAAGAGGAATTTGAAGCACACTCTTTCATATAACAGGTGAAAGGGGTAACATAAAGTGGAATAGGTGGAAATGTGACTCTTGATTTACACTTTTTTTCTGCTTTTATTTAAATTTCCATAACTAAATGATTTTAGTTTTGCCGGGAGGAAAATAAGCTCTTCAGAAGCTGAATCAACTCTTGCTTATAAGTCAAATATGTAAACTTTTCTTTCTAATGAATTTTTCAGCTTAGCCTCCAAAGAAAAATCCCTAGCCCATTTACATACCTCAGCTAAAGATATATTTCGGATTTAAAAGATTATACTTTTGGCTAATTCCCATAAAAGTAGCCAAACTTACCTAATTTTCAAATGTAAATATGTTTTGGAGAATTTTAATTCTTACAATTTATTAATATTAAACAAAATTGTATAAAACATGAAGCTGACTTCAGTGTACTGTTGACTGTAATATATGAGAAGCCATTCTACACAGACCGAATTTAATCAGAAGTGTGTTACCAATCTGCTCCTATATCTATTACTCTAAGTGTTTCTAGGGCAGGGAATGTGATTTCTCACAGACACTGGAGAGTGCTTAATTATTCATCCTGAAATTTAATTTCAAAGCTTGTAATCATTTAACTGTTTAAAATGGAATTTGTCACTGAAACAAGCCAAGAGGAACTAGAGCATTATTTAACACTCACTCATTTTAGTTTCAGCATAGTTTGATAACCGGCTCATTTCATGCACAGTCCCAGCAGGCCCCTGGAACAAGACACCTATGATATTAATTATTTTGGTTCAGCCAGAGTAGGTAAATTTTTATTTATGAATGGAAATATTTTTTTCCGGAGATGTGTCATCTCTTTTTTGTCTATTTTGTTTTTTCTTTCATCAAGATGTCTCTGTAAGTAAGAAGAAGATGCATCTTGCCAACAGCTCCAGCCCACCAAGGTAGCTGAGGCACATGCTTTACAATAGCCCTGGTTTTCACAGTTCTACTGACAGAAGACAAGAAGTCTGTGTCTTGAAACACACATGCACAACAAATGAAGAAAACCCTTCATTGTGCTGTCAAATACACTTCAGAAATTAGTAGTTAGCAAGTTGCTGTGAGTGGTCTCTGTATTTTAAATATTTCTGCACCAGCACAGTCAGAGAAGTAGGATCTAAAGCAGTGTGCCTTGTCCTTGCACTTAAAATATGCCAGTATTTGGCATCAACATAAACTAGTGGCAAATAACTGTCCTTTAAAGCATCTGTGTTGTCTCCTAAAATTAATTACTGTAGGTCATGGCTCTTTAGTTTCCTTTTTAAAGAAATCTGCTCAGAAGCAGGATGGGACATGATGAGACCAATATTTTGATGCCACTAGAGAAACACGTTTGAATTTTGCTAGCACTCAGACCTACATTAGCAGATGTCTTCTCCCTCCTTTATATAAGACGGACTGCAGCAAGTGAAAGCCTACACCACTACAGCTCCTTTGGTCATTACCATTACTGTTGTTGGTTGGGTTGCTGCAGTGCATCCCATGGTAAGGGAGAGTGAGCCCACTGTGACTGTGTTCTCCTTCTGGCAAAATTCAATGCCCTTCCGTGAGTCTTTCTTAGACACTCATGGGCGAGAACACAATGAATAACTGTTATAAATTGTGGGAATAAAACCCAG
>NW_009693953.1:17831-20140 GCF_000703405.1 Apaloderma vittatum | reverse complement strand
GGCTGCCCCCTCCTTGGAGGTGTTCAAGGCCGAGTTGGACAGACCCTTGAGTAGCCTGATAGAGTTGAGAGGCGTCCCTGCCCATGACAGGGAGGTTGGACTAGATGATCTCTAAGGTCCCTTCCAGCCTAGGACAGTCTATGATTCTACGATTATGTAAACCAGTATGTTCAGCCTAACATCTGCCATCCTGATTAGAAGGATGCAAGTCGGAGCTGAAACTTCCCAAAGACTTCCCAGTACATTCAAAACACCCTGTATGCTTCAACGAACACTTAGAATTGCTCTCAAAGGTTTCCATTACACAAACTCACACGCTGTATACCTGTTATTCTAAAATATAAAATCTTTATACATGCTACGATACACCCCACTCAGGCGTAAGCATTTCCAGAAAGTGCCTTTGTGTTTCCCAACATTACAACACTAGAAATCCAGAAGTTACAGGATGTCAGCACTGTATTTGCTGTCCTTTCAGACTGAGTTGCACTAAGATGGCTCACGGAACGGAGAGCTGCTTTTTCCACACAGAAGTGCCAGTGTCAAACAGTACTTGGGAGTATTGTGGATGCAACCTGAAGCACTTCAGTGGATGTCTAAGAAGCTGGAGCATGAGTGTGAAAATGGTAATTTTACCCTGATGACATGCTACTGGTAGGCCTGAAGGGACATCTCACCACTTGGATGACTTCATTAGGTTTCTTTCTTCCCTTCTCTCTTTATCCAGCCTTGCAACTGATAGAGATGTCCTGTACCAATCCCTAATTACACACATACCAATTTCAAGCACTGCAGGAGATCTGATGCTGTATTAATGCTTCCAAAGTCCTGCCCATACTAAGCTAGGCTTCTAGAAGGAACCAGAGAGAACTGTGATCATGATTTAGCCTCCTCTTCCACTGGAAAGATTGAAGTTCAAGCTATTATTACTAGATTCTCTACCTACAGGTGTCTCACTGGACCTCGACAGAAGGTGCTAACCATTCTGTGATTCTATGACAACCAGGTTAGGACAGGAAAGTCACCTGAACACTGTGGAGACATCACGATGATGCGCAAGGTTCCCTAACACTGAGAATCCCTACCAAACCTTGCAAGGCGCTGAAACTGAGATCCTGCTTGTCACAGTGGGCAGTGCTGCTTCGCACTCCCAACAGCATGAGCAGGAGGAAGAAGCTGGGAAATGATCCTGGCTATGATCTGCTCTGGTCAGGGAGCAGTAATTAGTTGCTTGGTTCTGGTGAAGCCTGTAGGATGCGGATTCAGAGCTCCTATTAGCAGCGCCAGCTCAGTCCTGTGTTTAGCATTTACCACTGCCATCCAGCACCAGCAGAAGAACATCGGCCACAACAGATAACAGCTGTGGTTGATTCTGGAAACACTCAAAGGGCGTCATCTAGGGATGTGGGTTTCTCCTTTAATTAATCGGAAGTGGATGCATTACCATTGTTTAATTATGTAAATTTCTTCACGTAAACGTTGCTCCTCGTAGCTCATGCAGCGGTCTTCCAGCTCCTCCTCTTCCTTCTGCTGCGACTGTTCGTAAAGCCTGACCGGGTTCCAGCCAGTCATGATGTCGTAGGTGATGACACAGCCCAGTGAGTGGGACACAATTGAGACTTTCCCTCCTTTCTCCTCAAACTCTGGATTCCGGGAGCAGAAGAGCGTGTACAGCCGGTTCAGCTCCTGCTGCAGTCCTTTCACCAGCTGTTTCAAGAGGGTAAGGAAAGAAAAGTTTAATATCAACATCTTATCACTCCTGTTCATGTAGTGCATGAATATAGTTGAATATAGTTGGGTTCTGGAGCACCCAACTGGGAGGAACATGATAGTCTGCTTACTTAGGCTGGAAAGATGAGTAAAGCTTTACAGTCAGCAGCAACAGCTTGGCTAACCATCACTGATTCCAGCAGCTCATCTCTCCCCTCCAAACCCATTGCAGATGACACATGGTGACCCTAGAACTGCTACTCTACACAGTCCAGGGCTTTAAATTGATATAAACCCTTAAACAAATGACTGCTGGGCTTAAAGTACTTAATAGCATCCTCTGAGGTCAGCAATAGCAAGGAACTTGGCTTTCACTAGCGGTCCGTTTAGTGACAATTAACACCATGTACTTCCCCTGTTGCTTGTTTCTACCTTTTCCCAGCACAGATTTTTTTCTCCTGTGTCAGAGATTCAGCTGCTTTGTTAAGCTAAGGAGGCTGGAAGGAGCCTGAGCCATGCGCGATCTGGAATCAGCTCACATCTCTGCCACAAGCTTGGCACGCAGCCCTAGACAAGATGTTCTTCTCTCCATTTATCAA
>NW_009693953.1:0-17800 GCF_000703405.1 Apaloderma vittatum | reverse complement strand
CCTGCCTGAATGGGAAGATAAATCCACTAAAACGGATACACTTAGATACTACCGTGACAACACAAATGGGTTCTGGGAAAACGTCCTCAAATTGCTTTTGGATCTTCCGAAAGCATCTTGGACTCATCGAGCCTTTCGCTATTCTGCCCGCTGCTTGGCTCCGAGGAGGTGCAGCTTTCCATCCTACGTCCCTCTCCTACCAAACTGCATCTATTGGAATTTCTTCCAAAGGAACAGGAATGAAACGATGCTGCTAAAGAGTAAAAAGCCTCATCTCAGGCAATAGGAAGATATGGGAGGAGAAAAAGCACAAACGAGACAAGCAGAGCCAGACAGGAGCAATGCTAAGAAAAGAAGTCTTCCGGTTACAGGTTTCTTAGAGGTTTTTTTTTTTGGAAAATCAGGAATGCAACAGGGTTCTCAAGCGTCATAGGTTAATGCTAGAGTAACACTGCACTAAATATATATTGGTCTTATGTTAACTGAGTCTCTGAGGAGCTTACCTGCTTCGAATCCTGCACTTTGGCACATGCATAAAAACACTCAGATTCACAGATAGTATTTTTTAGCGAGAAACATTTAAAGCCACGAGATTTAGGAAGGAGACAAAAGGAGACAAAAAAAGGCAGCTTTGCTTGTGAAACTCCGCATGCTAACTGAGCAATGCTCTGAGCCTACGGCATAGAGGAGGACAAACAAGAAATTGCAAATCATTCCCTTGTTAACACCAGGAAATTAGAGCTATAGAACATGTTATTTGAACATGATTTTTCAAGAGCCTGAATCATTACTGAATATAAATATGAATGGCACTAGGACTGTCAGTGGTTGATACACATATCAAACCCTATGCCTAAAGCACTCTGAAATGATTAACAAAGTCTTGTAGCAGCTTGGAGAAATAAGTATCATAATAGCTATTTTCAAGTATTTTTGACTGTGGTGCTGCCGCCCGTTCTTGTGTTTGGCTCTGTGCAGGCTTTGGCCACTACTTGCTCACAAGAACAAAGAGGCAAAGGTTTTAGCAAGAGTCAGAGATGAAAATAGAAATCAGGACTAGTTTAGTCCAGTTGGCATTTTCTCCAGACTCGTCGCTGCTTCCAGCACCCCTGTCAGTACAGCAGGGAGATAAGTAATGTCACCTTGTTTAAAAAAAAATAAATAAATCCTAAATGAGCTCTGTTAATATATCTCAGCATCCCCATTGTTTTTTCTCTGGGGGGAAAAGAAGGCACAACTCAACTGCTTCCCTTGGTTTTTAGCTGCATAAGAGTTTGCTCTCGTAATGTCCTGCCCAACTTGCTCAACAGCCTCATACCCTACTCCTGCAGAGCGTATTTCCCTGGAAAAACGGATATCTCGCAGGAAGAACGATATTATGTCAGTCTCCCCCACAGCCCACAGGCACACAGTCATCTTCTGGCATCACGGCATTTAATTTCAAAGGTCTTGTTCTCTTGCAATCTGGGGGCATAAGACAGAATATTTTCTGAAAGTTCAGTTTGGACATTGTGTGCCACCCTGGTTTTAACTGTTCTGCATCCTTAACTAAAAACTAAACTAAAAACTGCAACTAAAAACTGTGCATGGATATGCACAAATAGCTGCGTATTTGGAAGTCTGTGGACCAGAGCCTGAGAATTTATTTCAATTAACTCATCTGATGGAGATCTAAACTCCAAAGCTCCGGTACCTAACTTAATTGTAGAGTAAGGTCTGTTGTAGTAAAGCCTCCAGATTTTCAGGCACTGTGAATGGTCTGGTTTGCTGTTATGACAAGGACAGAAGCCCTCCACCTGCCGTGCGTGCTTACCGATGGTTGTATCTTGCCAACAGCTCTGTGTCGCTACTAAGAACAGAAACTGAACCTTTTGGTATATAGTTAAAAAAAACTGAAAAGAGAAGGAAAAACAGACGCATTTTAAGTCCCCGTTAAAAAACTATTTGGGGAAACAGTATATGAAGTCAAGATAATGTTTAACCCTGATTTGCTTTCTTAGTCTCAAAAAGCATACAATATTCTAACCTGTAAAAGAACAGCTTGGTTTGAAAAGGGCTTTTGGTCCAGCAAGTATAACAGGAAGTCCTCTCAAATCTCTTTTGTAGTTACAGCTCAGCATATAACCCAACATTCCATACATAAATAGCAGTTGTTTTTATATTTATTAAAATTGGTGACTTTTTTTCATTGAAATTAAACATGAAAAATAACTACCGATCACATTTTCACTCCTAAACAGTGTCACTGCAACTAAAACCAACTTTTAAAGAGCAAATTATTATTATTTTTTTTTAAATCACAGCTTGTTTTTTGCTCCCGCAGAGCTTGCTGACAGCCTCTCCTGCAGGAAAGCAGGAATCATCCAGGAAAAAAAAAAAAATAAGAAATGGGATAGTGGAATGCAACATGGCCAGACTCCTCCGTTCTCTTTCCACCTCCCCTCTTGCCTCCTCCCTCCCAGTCCTCATGTTATTTTGGGGAATGGTGGGACAAAGAGTTGCCTCTCCAGCCCCTGAAGCCAGTGGGGCTTTCTGCAGGGCCATATCAAACCCCTTCCTCCCAGCTGAGCTCTCCAGCACAGCATTAGTTCAGCACCAGCCTCAAGGCAATGCAATATCTGAAAGAAAGGTGCAGAAAATATTCCCCTTTTTCTATTTTCTTCCCCAGAAAAGTCCTTTCTCTCTGCTCTGATTTGTAGGGAACAATTTCCTAGAGGGCCTTTTGCAGACTAACTGCTGCAGCGCAGAAGGTTAGCGCAGGATTAAAATGCTGCAAGCCTCCTAGATGAACCACTGCAAATACTCAGATATCCATAGAAAACTAAATACAAATAAAGCAGGACTTCGCAATGCCCGAAGCCTTCAATGCAATCAAATTTCTGAGACTGATTTTACGGCAAGTCTGGGGAGAGAGCCCTACTGAAGTTTCAGACCTGCTCTATATTGGCAGAAGCACAGACACTTGAGATAGACTTTGATATGGTTTGACAGGGCAGCATCCAAGCAATGGATGCGATTCCTACACTTTCTAGTCCCAAAAGTGCAAAGGAGAGACTTAATTTCCGGCAGTCAAAGTTCACAGAACTGTTTGCGTTGGAAAGGACCTTCAAAACCAGCCCTGGGCAGGGACACCTCCCACCAGCCCAGGTTGCTCCAAGCCCCGTCCAACCTGGCCTTAGGCACTGCCAGGAAGGGGCTATCACAGCTTTTCTGGGCAACCTGTGCCAGGGTCTCACCACTCTCACAGTGAAGAACTTCTTCCTAATATTTAAATCTTCCTTCTTTCAGTTAAAAGCCACTAACCCTTGCCCTGTCTCCACAGGTCTTTGTAAAAAGTCCCTCCCCACCTCTCCTGTAGCCCCCTTTAAGCACTGGGAGGTCTCCTTGGAGCCTTCTCCAGGCTGAGTATCTCACCAAAACAGTGCGAATGTAGAAAAAACACCACCAGATAACTCAGATGTAGTGAGATGCTGTTCCCTCTTCTGGGAGCATGTTTCATTTTTGCTTCATGAAAAGCACATTGATTACTAGTTGCCTGAAGCTCTCTCCATCTGCTGAAGTTTTGCCAATAAATCTTCCACGCAGGAAACCCAAGCCCACAGGATCAAATTGCTCAGAAGAGATCAGCTTATGTTCTGACAAAGCGAGGTTAAATGCTCTATGCCCTTCACAAACCAAAGCAGAGGAAGGAATGGTCTTTCTGCACATTCCTGGAGAGTCAATGTGGCAGCTGGGCAATTCAAGAAGCCAAAAACCAGACTGTTGACCAAGGAACAGGTTTGCTGGACTTGATCATGAGCCGGCAGTGCGCTCGTGCAGCCCAGAAGGCCAACTGCATCCTGGGATGTATCAAGAGAAGTGTGGTCAGCAGGTCAAGAGAGGGGATTCTCCCCCTTTACTCTGCTCTTGTGACACCCCACCTTGAATCCTGCATCCAGTTCTGGTGCCCCCACCATAAGAGGGACATAGATCTGTTGGAAGGAGTTCAGAGGAGGTCACAAAGATGATCCCGGGGCTGGAGCACCTCTGCTACGAGGACAGGCTGCGGGAGCTGAGACTGTGCAGTCTGGAAAAGAGAAGACTTCGGGGGACCTAAGAGCTGCCTTCCAATACCTGAAGGGAACCTACAGCAAGGCTGGGGAGGGACTTTTTACAAGAGTGTCCACTGATAGGACAAGGGGAAATGGGTTTAAGTTGAAGGAGAATAGATTTAGATTGGACCTTAGGAAGAAATTCTTCAGTATGAAGGAGGCAAGACTTTGGAATAAATTGCCCAGAGATGTTGTGGCTGCCCCCTCCCTGGAGGTGTTCAAGGCTGAGTTGGACAGAGCTTTGAGTAGCCTGATCTAGTTGAGAGGTGGCGTCCCTGCCCATGACAGGGAGGTTGGACTAGATGATCTCTAAGGTCCCTTCCAGCCTAGGCCAGTCTAGGATTCTGTGATTCTACGATCAGGCCAAAAATCCCTTCTGCTTTCTGGTTGCACTTGCGCTTGGCATACGACTTCCAAGAAGTCAAAAAACAACAGCCTGTGCCACCCATTCAGGAATCCCGGTGGCAAGGGCATGTGTCTTACAAAGACAAGATGGGAGCTGGGGTCAGATGAGACAGGCCACTCGCATCTGCGGCAGAAGAACGAGCTGTGGCAAGGCTGATAATAAGGGTCATGTCTCTAATCACCTCTTGGGGAAGTCTGAACTGCTGGGTCATGACGGGGAGCAAATAACCATGTAAGCAGCGACACACCCGTGTCTGTCTCGGCTGAAGCCCTTTCGTGCGGAGCATGAGCAGCATCCTGCACTGAGCTGGAAAAAACCACAAACTTCTAAATCCCTGCTACCAGCATCCAAGCCAGCTGTTCATTCCTCCTCTGATGCAAAAGGAGCCTCACAAGACAGCAGCAGAAATAAGCACGCCTGTTTTTTGTAAAGCAGAAGGCAGTCAGTCGTGTGCATGGTGGACAAACACCTCCTGGACCTCAGGAGGAAAAGCTTCATCCTCTGCCCGTTCTAGAGGGCAGATCACTGGGGTCAAAGAGGCTTTTCAGTGCACACCAGAAGTACCAGGGTAGAAAATTACATTTTCTCTGCAATATCAGGAAACGAGGGGGTTTTTTTCAAGAAAACAAGGAGTACAAAACCCCTGCTAGGACCCTGAGGACAGAAGTAATGCAGAGCTGGCACCGTTTCTGCTCAAACCCTCAGTGACCACTTGCTGTCGAAAATCAGACGTAGCACTCCAGTCCCAACCTCTTTGATCTGTCAAAGCCAAGAAAAACACTCTCTCTGCTCTTGGGCTACGCTGATTGTCCTCTTCTGAGACTGCTCTCCGCTCTGACTGCCCGCTTCACGCAACATTCAGAGGTTCTTTCTCTCTCCCATCTCCACAGGACCCTCACCCACCAGACAATCTTGTCACATGAACAGCTTGAAGTCCAGAAGAAAAAAAAAACACAACAAAACATAAGATAGCTACGTATGAAAAGGGAGTGCAGGAAACCTGACCTCTGCACCCCTTCAGCTTGAATAACGTGATTGTTTTTGTAGGCTGCGTGGGAAAGGAATTTTAAGATCTGAGGAACAGTGAGTTTTGCAAGCAGCTCCCTCCAAACGTCAAGAGAACTTCAGGAGAAAGCGCAAACTCATTTGAAATGCAGCAAGCAGGCAATAAAAAGGTGCGTGAGCCAACTGGAGGTAGAAGAAGGTCCTTAAAAGCCGAGCAAAGAGCTGCAGCTCAAGAGTGGATTGTAAAGGAGTAGGAAAGCAAAGACAAGGAGTATTTGCTTCATGTGATCCAGAAGAACGTGCCAGCACACAGCACGGAGCCGGTGAGACTGCTGACCCGCCAGGATACGATGGTTGTCACGCTTCCCGACGGCGCCCCTGACGGCTGCCAAGAGGGTGTCACAACAACAGATGAGAGACCAGAACGAGACTTAAGCCGTGTGAACACGCAGGAATGGCTGCCTGGTTTAGCGATGTTACCAAAAAAAGGATCTGTGGATCTGCCCAGACCCCAGGCGCTCTCTCTTGCTGTTGAAAAGCTGAGTCTAACCTATTTCTAACCAAGTTGCTGTGTTCAAGACTAAGTTAAGGTTCAGGCAGATCCAGTAATCTATCATTTAATAAAGTTGAGAAGACACTCAGGGATAATCAAATGAATTGAACAAGCCATGAAAATGCTGCCAAGGAGCTCCTTGACTATCAGTTTCAACAGAATAAGCAAAACCAGCGTTGAAATAGTCTCAGTTGAAGTTCCCTGTCTCATATCCCTCTCATTTTCAAACACACATAAACCAACTGCCTTTTATTGCTAAAAGAAGTGTGTAAGAAAAGGTTTCCTTTGCAAAACTTTCATCAAAGAGGGATGAAAGCTCTAAGAAAAGTTAATAATCAACCTGAATTTCAAGAGTATAGTTATTAATTCTCCTTTTTAATATAATACAAACACCCATCGCCTCCCCCTACTCCTCAGCTAGGGTGGGAGTAATCCATAAACATCTACTAATCTTCTGAGGCTATGGCAATGATTACACTACATCTTTGGAGATCATGGGATGACAGATGTAAATAATATTTAGCCTGTACTAAAAGCATTTTCTGTAAAGATACATATATCAATAATTTACAGAATTACAATCAGCCTGCAAGTACAGTGAAGATCAGTAAAATAAGCACTTAACAATATAATGAAGGTGACAACACTAGATTTACTATGCATCAATTAGTCTTTTTAAAGTGTTACAGCTATTTATTATTAAAGAAATTTGAAGCTACAGTGACACAGATGTGAAACAAAGTCACCCACCGAAGACACTAAACCCCAAGATTTTGTTACCATAGGTGGCACTAGCAAGGTCAGAATTAAAATGTGAAATAAGTGTTCATTTAGAATTAGGCATGCAGGCATCAAAATACTCATTTATTGCTTTTCCTTATAATGGGTGTAATGTTTAAAGAAGGATTCTCTTTTGCTCATCACAGAGGGACAAGGACCTGCAATTCACTTGCAAGCAAGCACAAAGGCCACAGCTCAAGCTGCTGGCTGAAGACTGAACTCTGAAGCCAGACTGAGATGTTTCTAAGGCTGTCCTGAATTACTAAAACCTGCCTGTTATCACGTTACATTTCAGAAGTCAGAAGCACCTTTTTGGATATTCTCCTACCATGCTGCAGAAGAAAGAGTACTTGAAATTGGAGAGGGGATCGTCCACCACGAAGAGCAATCCAGCTGCATCTGAAAGAGCACCCTGTTATCTTTCGTGAAAATCTATCTGACAAGGCTTCTTCCCCCAGAAAAAAAAGAAGATAAAGCTTTAAAGAAGCCATTACGTTACTTCTAGATGTGGCAAAAATCCTTGGAAGCAGAAAGAAAATACCTGTCGAAGTCTTGCTGAGTGCTGTCAGGTGAACAGAGGATTTCCTCTTCTCTAGGCTGAACTTGCTGCAGTGCTTGATTTATCTCACTGGGGCACAACGAAGTTTAATTAGTTCCTTTTGAGATAATTTTACGATTTCTGGATGGAAAGCATTAAGAGTGCCCACAGCATAGGAAGAACCAAGTTGGCGTGATGAAGTGATGAGCAGGAATACTAATTCTGAGCAACGTGTGACCACGTGAATACTTGGAAGATCAGGCTCATTTTCGAGCTGGAATGAGCACCTGGAGTAAAGGGCCACAAAATGCCTCCACCCTGAACATGAGAAAAAAAACCCCAACTTTTTCCAGAGGAATGCTCAACTTGATACTATTGTGTTTAAACTCGGTAAAGTTAAGTCACAGAAAATAAAACAGGATAAAGAAAAGTAACCAAAAGAACTCCGAACTAACTCCAAACCACACTGAGTCTCCTTTCTGTAGGTAAAGGTAAAGTAAAAAGCGAAAAATTAAACAAAAGCTCTTTAGTGACTATGAGTTTACACAACTCCTAACCAAATGAGCAGAATCAAACAAGAAGTCGCACCCCTGACAACTCACTGAACACGAACTCTGCACTGAACGCACCATAAGAAAACCTGCATGTTTGCCTGCAACACCAGAGATGCATTTCAGAAACCCGTTCTTCAAGGTTTTAACATTTCATTTGTAATAGCACTTTCATTTTTGGACAAATACTTGCAATTAAAACTGCTCAATTTTGCTTGGAGAAAGTTATAAGACTTATCAACGCCGTCTGATCACGGTAAGGTATGATCAACTCGAGGTATCGTTGCAAACAGTTCGAGAAAATTCACTTGATTCTGTGAAAAAGACTAAGTCCTTTTGTAATCAGACCTAAGGAGAGCCACAGCACACTCATTTTATTTGACAATGCTCACACCTGAGGGATGGTGATTCACCTGCAAAACTACAGTTCCACTGAGCAATGAATTACATTTTTCACGCACTGCTGGCCAGCATACCTGAACTTTACTCGCTAACCCATTTCCCATAAGATGCCCACGGACATGCCAAGCCTCTAATGCACTTTAAAAAAGAAATAAATCTATTTTAAAGCTGCTAGAGATAAGCCAGGAGCCCTGAACTTCTGCATCACTGAGCAGCAAGAGGGCTACAGCTTTTGGTACATCTATTGCTACTGTTGGCGGCTTAAAAGGCTCGTAGCAATCTCACCATATTTACTGCTATCAGGAAAAGAAGTATTATTAGGTAGTTTAGGGTTTAAAATTGTATTTCCAGTCTAAAGGATTAACACATATCTCATTTTAATGAAAGGTAGAATCAAATCCACAGATAAACTTGGAAAGTCTCTTCTCTCCCCATCCCAGTCCAACCATGCCCAGAGCACCAAGGCTGCAAAAACATTACTCCACACATAACACAGCACAGAAAAAAATCCTGCAATTCCCATAGAAACTGATCCTAAAACATCCCCACAAGGGTTTTCCAGTAAGTCTGATACACAAAAGATGCTACTGGAGCAACAGATATTTTAGAGGCCACATTATCGTTTATTCAAGGCTTTTCCCTTCTGATTAAGGGGGTGACTGTAGAGCTGCACTCACTAAAGTCCACACAGAAGGGGCAAGGTGTGAAGGGAGCATTCAGCAGACCAACAGTGCCCCAATGAACAGGTAACTGGGGATCATCTTGCTTTTCCTGCAAGGCAAGTGGACACCAATGCATTAAAACCGGCTTGGGCATTTTTGCACGTGCTGCCATCCCATCCGGCTTCAGAACCGACAAAAACGAAGCAACAAATGTCTGTGGCTTCACTGCTCTGAACATGCAGTTGCATGAAAACGCTGTAAAAACCCTTCACATTTCTAAGCTGCCAATACAGACCCATTTCAGGCAGCCCTTTCTGCTCTAAATAAATTACTTGAATTGTACTTTTCTCTGTTTCTCTACTCCTTTTCCTCTTAAAACTCAGTATTTTGATTACTACGGATGACCACCACATACTTGTAAGGTGTTAGTATTTTTTAAGCAGGGTGTATCAGAAGGAAACTTCGCTTACATTCCTAAGTCCTGTTCATTCCCTGCTCTGCTAAAACTTCCACGAAACCACACTTACCTCATCTCTGTAAAGAGAAGTTGTATAATACATGATATCCATCGCGCTGCTGTTTAGCATATCCCTTAAACCTCGTACTTTATCTGGAGTAATGGAGTCCACAGCGTCTGTCAAGAAAAAAGAAATAAATAAAAAGAGATAGTTGAATTATATGCAGGAAAGTGATTAAATCAAAACAAGGCATTCGCAGAGAACACGGCATGAAACTGCTGGGGACAGTTTTGCAGATTGCAGCTGCCAGAACAGCCAAAGAAGCAGTAAGTAAGGAACGTACCTCCGTCGAGGGTAAGTTTTGACCTCCATTCAACCGGGAGAAATTCAACATGCGTTGCAAGATTGGAAAAATACTTTTCTTCGACTTTTCTTGCAGTATCTCGCATCCTATAAAAAGAAGAAAAAGAAGAACACCTTCCTGTAAAGGATAATGGTATTGCTTTTATCAAATAAAGCCGGCGCATCCAGCAATGACGCGCATCTCACATTTTTACTGCTCAAGTGCAGCAATGCATGCTTACTAACACAGCCCATTACCTCGCCTCATGCTTTTGTCATAAAGTACTTAAATTCTCATACAGTGAAAAATTTCGTACATTACATGGTCAAAGGAAAAGAGTTTAAAAAACTTCAAATGTAATATACCATGAGCTTAATGTAAACCGCCTAAACTCAGCTGAAAGATATGTTAAGTCTGGTGGGTTTGGGCTAGAAAGTGACTGAAAAATTAAGAATTTTATCACTGCCTTGAAATCTTGTATCCACTTTAAGCAACAATTTAGGTCACTATGTAAGGAAGGCAATTCGGTGCTTCTAAACACAAAGACAACTATTAAAAATATTGCTTGAAAAGTCAGGTTTTTATTTTAATTTCACACATCAACCTGGAGGACTTGAGAGCTGTCAGACTGAAAAATCCAATCATTTATTAGCATTTTAACTTGCAGTAGCAGATGGAGAGGCTAACATCCTTTCAAAAGACTTTTCCTTCTGAAAGCATATCTGAACATGAATATTAATGCACCTCTCCGAAGGCATATCAGAAACTTTAAATCAAGTCAAAACCAAAGTATATCTGACCTTCTCTGTTGTTTAGGGGAGAAGGGGAATAACGGTATGTTATATTCTTTCATAAAAATGTTACTTTTCTAGTGTTGCGTCAAAGACTGATAGGCAAAAAGCAAAAGCCACCATGCAATTATGCAAGTAAGTAAACCAGCCACGCGTCCTATCAAAACCATTCAGCAATCAACCTCAGAAAGCTTTAGATTTTCCTCTCTTTCCTCGACGTGAATCTTGGCTCCCAACCGTGTAAGCATTTTGGAAGACGAGCGTCTCACACACCGAGGGGCAGCAGTGCTGGGTTTCCAGCAGCTGGTTCACAGTTCAGAGCATCAGAGGTTTTTTTTTATTTCGGAGCCAAAGCACAGAGCTTCAATACGGGTAGGTTTTTGGTTCGTTTTTTTTTTATATTTTCAAAGCAAGCTCTTTTTCATGATTGCTACGACCAAAGGCGCGATGACATTAATCTTCCATCTGTACTTCTAACAGTCCAAATGAGCTTAATTCCCTAGCTAAGACACTTTCTTTACGTATACTAATACTCTTCTCCTTCAGCAGAAATGAGACAGTTTAGGCTAAATCACCACCAACACCTGAGACAGTAATCACTTACGCCTGTAGAGACAACCCTGCCAAACTCCTGACTTAGGTTTCAGCTCCCTTGAAAGCAAAGTCAGCAGGACCCAGAGCAGGCAGCTGCAAGATGAAGGCAGGAGCTGCCCAAATCTCCTCTGACGGAGGTGACGATACACATAACAAGGAAGAATTATTGACAAAACTTGTTCTTCATCTCCCAGGGTAGCTGTCATCGCGCCGGGACGCAGCTCGCTGGTGGGATTTAGGCTGCGCAGGAGAGCCGAAGACTGATGGAAAAAACGCGGAGATGAATTTCAGCCGTCACCAGCAGCTCCTGAGGAGAGCAGAGAGGTGTCACGGCTGCTTTGGACACAAAGCCTTCTGCGTTTTCCCTTCAGCCTTATCAGCTGCACAGCAAGAGAAACACACTTCACTGAGGAAGGGGTATGAAAGCCAATGCATTGCAGAAACAGTTTCTGCAGAGATAAAGAATTCTTCTTCTTTATCATCTTTTCCCCAAGAAAAGACCATTAAGCTACTAACAAAGCCGATCAACAATACACCGAATTTTTGAAAGGGCAGTCAAAGCACCTTTCTGATAAGGGACAGGGAAGATAAAAAGGGGAGCATCTTTTATACCCTTTCTTCCGAAGCAATGACCGATGGCCTGACCAAAGAGACACAGCTGATCAGCATCTCTATTTTTAAAGCCTGGTTTGATTGCATTCCTAATCTCCAAGTCTCTAGTCCAACGAGATGGCAGAGGTTTAAAATAAAGCAATGATGAGGGAAAAGAAAAAAAAAATATATTCAGCGAGAGGATCTGCTTAAATCAGGGTGGATTTAAGGCCTAAACTGACCTAGCCTTGCAAAGCACAAAACAACCCTCACCATGCCCACCCTGAGACAACACGCCTCTACGGACACTTATTTGAGAGCTCAACTTCAGCCAAACGGCATTTGTAGATCATCAAGAAGATAAAAAAGTCAGGAAATACATTAACATGCCCGAAGCAATCAAAACAACAGAGAAGCACACCTGTCTGAACAAAATCAGAGGATTACTAGCACAAGGGACCTAAAAATCTAAGTGAGTATCCCTTGGAAACGCTAACGATTCTTTGGAATTGCCAAGTCAGCTGAGCTCGCTCTGCACAGAGGAGGAAGGTGGCCAGCTAAGACGAATTCCGAAACAGTTCAGTTTAGCAGGAAACCAGCCAAGCAGCAATCGAAAGCTGCCAGGCTTAAAACCAGTAAAAGCATAGAATTGTTCCATGAATAAAGTACAGAACAAGCAACAATTACTTAAGAAACCAATAAATAACCTGGTCTTAATAGTGCAGGAAAAAACATGCAAATTATTTACATATCAGTAGGAGTTGTTAATGTTTTAAAAAATATCTATTAGAGTTATTGCCATCCCCATCTTCAAGCGTGACACCTACCAGATTCAAAGGGTCCGGGGTCTCCCTATTCACAGGCCAACTGACCCAGAAGGTTTTTTTCAACTAAAAGTCTCCTTTCTAAAGCCAGATGTAGGAGTTTGGGAAAAACAGCGCAGCTCAGCAATTCTGCCAAAGCTTTGGGGAAAAGCTTCAAGTCTTCCCCTCCCGCAAGCTGTGCCAGCTTTGTGTCCTCATCCCCAATTTCGTGAAATCAAACACCTCATTTCACTTGGATCTGGAGCCCCCCTGACGTGAGCTGCGGTTGTCCAGACATGATCCAGCCTTTGGCAGAATAGTCCCAAACTTCTGCTAGAAGTGATCACAGACAATCACTCAAAATCACTTGGGTACATTAAAAATAAAACACAAACCCCTCAATTTTGCATGCATCTTCCTTACGCCTGGCAAACTACATTCTGGGAGAAGTGCGTAAAAGCTCTGTTTCAACAAATTGTTTAATATAAATTCTAAAGAAAATTGCAGTGCGGTTGTCAACCACATCCAAAACCCCACGATACGTACCTGCTATACACGTGCTTATATGCTCTGCTATGAGTGTTTGGTTTCTTTCTTTTTTTTTTAAATAAGTTTTTAGAGCTATTTTGTTTGATGGCAAGTCCCTCTACTCATCTGTTAACACCAACTGAAGTAATAAATCCTCTCTACACAGGCAGAGATTTCTTCTCCTTTCCAATACAAACGGATGTTGAAATAAAAAACAATTACCTGAATCTATGCATTGAAACACATGGTAACAACTATAATTTATGTTTTTTCCTAAGGAATAAAGCACTCAGGTGTAGATGCAATGCATACCTAGGAAAGCATTTTGACATATTGCTATTTTCCATGCAAGAAGTAATGGCCTGAAAACAGACACTTTGAGACTCACCATTAATAAAACATGCTTGCCTGCCTTTCTCTGATTAAAATAATAAATCATAAAGCCATATTTTCACAGGTATACATCCTTGCTTAAGGAAGTATATCTTATGTTAACATATTTAAGACTACTGCCATGTTTTTTTTCTAATCTTATGCTACTAATTCTACTCACGTGGAGTATTCACAAATACATTAAAAACTGGAGAGCTACAAACAAGTTAGCTACAGCTAACTCACCAGTTTTTATAAAACGACCTTGATAGTTGGTAACAGCAAAATGCCTGAAGGCTTGGAGATGTTACTCCTTTTATTCCAAAGCCATCTTTGCAGGCTCTCTTCAATCAGATGATCCACAGCCAAGAAAAATGGAATGGTTTTTAATTCCAAAAGCATTACACCAGCTAACTTCTTACTCTGAACTCTTGATTTCAGGCAGGGCAATGGGATGTCCCCACCAAAAAACCCTACCAAAAACACACACAAAATTAAACTTTTGCTACTGCTTCCAAAACTGTGTGGTTCAAAAAACGTGCAAATGTGGCACTTTGGAACACGGTTTAGTGGTCATGGTAGTGTTGGGTAGATGGATGGACTTGATCTTAGAGGTCTTTTCCAACTTAGTGATTCATTCCTGGATTTTGGCTGCACTCCTCGACTGCTTTCACCACGCAGGAGTTCCATCACATGGAGGGCAGCGCTCCTCGAGGACATAATGTCACTGAGGAACCTCAGGGCTGGTGTGAGCTAAATTTAGAAAGTCAAAGTGAGAGTAGTGGGCGTGAGTAATAAAAATTGAGATCTGCTCAAGCCAGAGGGCAGGAGAGGGAGGCTGTTTTCCAAAGCGGCACAGAAATGCAAATTCAAGTCTTACACGAGGCAAATTTCAAAGAGCAACTGCAAGCCACGAGTCATCTTCTGCCGCTGTTCTTCAGGGACTCATCTGCCCTCGGACCAGACATATTCAGACTCACTTAATTTGAGAAGAACGATGAATATTCTAGCAGGTGAATATTCTAGCAATCACGACTGTGATTCACACTTCATCCTTTTCAAGAATAACAGGACTCGGCATGATCACAGGTTGGCTGATTACGGGATCCCCTCAGACAAGCCTGCGGAGATCCAGGTCCTCTGAGTGCTCACCAGCACTGCACAGGGTCAAGGCTGACCTCCAGGGAGATGCTGGCTTTGGGATTGAGGAAATAAGGCACTCCCTGTCCTGCTTCCTCACCACTCGCTCCAATCTTCCAGACGGGGTTCCAGTTTTTCAGAGCAACTGCAGCGATCCAGTTTACAACGGGACCATACGGAGGGTCACGCTGGCACGGGCACAGAAAGGGCAGAAACGAGGGCTGGGGGGAGGATGGGAATGAGATACATCTAATCCTAAAGAAGCTGCTACAGCTTCCATCCAATATGCAGTCACGTGCTAGAAATCAACGTACAGAAATCAAGCTCTTACGAAAGTACTTAATGCCCTAACTATCACCTTTGACCTCTAGGGCTGAACTTCTCACTTGGAAGACAAGCTCAAGTCGAAACCTGCAAGACAGCTTTCACCATTTGGATACTTGATTTCAGAAGAACATGCAATAAATTATTACCATGCAATTATTAACAGCACTGCAGACTGGAAAACAAGCACGTAACATGTACTTAACGCAACCCAAGCATTTAAATGGAAAACAAGCAAAACAACCGAATATCTGAAAAGCTAAAAATTATAGGAAAAGATTTACAAGGAATCATAGAATCAGAGAATGTTTTGGGGTGGGAGGGATCTTTGAAGGTCATCTAGTCCAACCCCCCTGGCAATGAGCAGGGACATCTTCAACTAGACCAGGTTGCTCTAGTCTAATACTTGATTTAAGATTCCAGCAGGGCATATTTAATGCACTGAAAGGCCTCTGAGAGGCTCTGCACTCTGCAAGGGTTTGCATACCACTGGAAATCTACCAAAATAGCTATTCCGGAGTAATTATTATAATGATCATCTAGAATTAAAATGCTTTCTAATGGGAATTGCAATAAAAATGTAATTGGTGATTACAGAACGCCAAGATGATGTTGCTTGTGCAGACAGCAATTTTTGTGCTGCGAGCAGCAGCACAGGCAAATATAATTTTCAAATCAAAACAGGAGATGCAGACAGAGGCAGCGAGATACCAGCTTTAGCGTAAGAGCAGCCAAAAAGCATCACAGCTATTACGGAAATACACAGGACAGTTACTTCATTCAATTCTCAAGCACAGGGGTTGATGAAATTTAGAGGGTCAGCCTCAAGGTCTGACTCTTGCCTAAGTCAGGTAAAACAACAGGAGTTTATTAAAGGAGGCTGGAAACGTGGGTAGATAACATTCCTAAATTTTATTTAATATGTGTAAGGACACCTCTCCCTATCCCCCAATCTAGAAGGGCAAGTTCAACAAAATCAGAGATTAGGCTTCAGTGAATAAATATTCCAAATAACAAGATGCAAGTGTGTACAGTAAAATAAAAAGATATCCCAAAATGATTTCTTTTAAAGTTAACATTGTACCTTAGCAGAAGTCTAGTAACGCCATGAGATCACACCTAATGGCAAATAGAAACCCCTCCGATTAAGCACATTATGCCACAATATTTTAGCTTGTATCACACAGAAATACAGAATATACTATCTTCTTCCTTAAATATCCATCCCTATGCTACCGAGGCAGCTTGCAGCACATTATTCTGTTCACGTTAGGTCAGCTGAATCACTGCTCCAGCCTGGAGGAGGTACCGTCTCTTCCCAGACGAGTTCTGCAGTTAATATCAGCACCGAAGGGAGCAGCTTGATGTACCAGCTGCTGTGCTACATTTAGATAATAAATGTATTTAACTACACTGTGAAGAAACAAAATCATGTCACATCTACCAAAGACCTGTTCATTCAAGCATCACTAGAATGCATCTTTTCCATTTACCTACTTGCAGGGAGCCCTGCGACCGCAACGTCTAACCACGTTAATAATTGGATTGAACTCCATTCCTTAATGAAATCAGCGCACATAATTTTAAATCACCCTGGAAGAAGAGTTCTGTTTTCACCTCTGTAACCAACAGGATCTGCCTAATGATGCAGATGCATCACGTGAGATGCAGCAATTTATTCTCGAGGCAGTAACCTGACGACAGAGCAGTTTAAATGAGCTCTGGTAGGGTCACTCATGTGTCTGGGTTACAGAGTATTCCATGTCTGATTATAAGCTGTAGTTTTGCATTTTTCTTTCTTTTAGGACCACTTGTTTGAGTGAGGCGACGTTTTCGTGCTGCAGTGTTGCTCTGACACAGGCTGAAATAAATACAGAATTTTTATCCCACAGTAGAATGAACCTGAAGAGAAGCAACGACAAACCGCAAAGTGGCAAAGACAAAAATGCACAAGAGATGCACAAGTCTTTTCTCCTTAGCTTCTACTTTGAATCATGGATGGTCAAAAAATATTTCCATTTATCCACTTTGCCATTTTTCAAAAGGCAACATTTGGCTCCCTGCGTCCCTAATGCAAAAGAACATAAAAAAACTCCAATCAAAACCACACATATATCACAGATGAAGGTGCTAACAGAAAGCGCTAGTACAGCTTGTGAAAGCTGCCACTGCGCTAGCCTGGCAGACATTTCTTCTACAATCTCTTTCTAGAATATATGGGATGTTGCTCACTGATAAGTTTTAAGCTATTAAAAAAAAATACTTCAATCTAATACGATGCTTTCATTTGCAGACTTTGCAGAGAATACACAATTTATGCCAGTAATTAGCATTTTAAAAGGCTGGGCAATACTGTTTTGAGGATATAAGCAAGATTTACTGAAGCACAAGTCCTGTCTCCCTTTTACATAAAAGGTTTCACATAACAGGCTGTCAATTAAAACAGGACTTCTGATGGACTAAACATCTATGCACTATGTCCCGAGCTGAATGCCCCCATACAAGCCCTGTACGTGTGTTCCAATGGATAACAGGGTAGGAAGATAAAGCAGAAAACTTAGTGAGTCCATTGTGGAAGTTTTATTTCTCGTCACTAAACCAGCAACTTATATTTGGGGCACTTGCATTTCTGGTGTAATTGCATCCTTAAGTTTTTACATTTATTTTGGTGATCAGCTTCAGCTTTTTATCAAGGCACGTGGATCCTTCTGTCTTTGGTTTGGATTGCTTGCTCTTAAACACTGTAAACATCTTTATTGATGACCTGGGTGAGGGGGTTGAGTCTACCTTTAGTGAGCTGGCAGATGACACCAAGCTGGGGGAGTGTCGATCTGCTAGAGGGTGGGAAGACGCTGCAGAGGGACCTGG
>NW_009693952.1:34211-35664 GCF_000703405.1 Apaloderma vittatum | reverse complement strand
TATCTATATCTGTATCTATATCTATATCTTTCTATATCTATGAGTAATAATTAAATAGTCTGGATGATCATGGACCAGAGCTGAAGATCATACTCTCTCCTCAGGGCAGCTATAGCCCAGGAGTCTTTGGTAATCTTGGAGATGGCATCACATTTCTTATGGTATAGGCAGAGAACAATCCTCATGCTCAGACCCTATATTCTCCTCCTCCCTTGTCTACCTCCACAAATTTCAGGTGAAAATCAGGCTAGATTAAAGCAAGTGCACTAAAAAAAGCAAAAATCTCCATTCTCCCTTAAAGTTAGTAGTGACATAGCCAATGATAGGATTAAACACAAAGCTCTGCCTAATTTTGAAGTGTTTTACAAGTCCTAGTTGTGCTTTTCCTTCTGAGCACAGGAAATATCTGCAAACTAGTAAAAACTGATAGGAATGTTTTAGCTGCCATCTATGTGTTATTATTAGATTTTATTAAATATGCAAAAAAATATAATTTGAGATTTTCCCCCTTTGTTTTGCCAATGAAATATAATGTGAAAAAAGGTACAAATGTCTTTGGAATAGAAAATTTAAAAATGGTCTTCAAGAACCTGTATAATCAAATACAGCTCAAACAGAAAATTAACGAGAGGTTTGCCCGATTTGATAAAGAAAAAGGGGGAGAAGACACACTGCTAGGAATTCTATGACGATTTAGGTAAATACCACAATACCACAATATCTCTTACACTAGTTAGCAAAATATAGCATTCCAGGCCACAAATAAACTGTCGTTTCTATGTTGGCATCATCTTTACGTTCTCTATAATCCCTCCCTCAGATATTAGCTTCTTGGAGATAGAATAAAATATCGTTTATGCTTTTCTGAGGATATTTATTACCTACATAGCACCAAAAGGAGTAGCAATGGCTCCCTTCCAGTAATGTATCTGATTCAAAGCTTATCCTCGGAAGATCTACTGGCAGAGCCATCTTGGGAGATCTCTCTTTTGTTAATCATAAATCCTAAAGACAGAGGCTTGGATCTTTCTCTCCGTGCTCAGGAACCCTCCTCCAGAATGTCCGGATTTCCTTTTGGCTTCATCATTGTCCTTCTCAGAGGACACTCGAGGAATCCTGGCTTCAATGATAAATTTTATCAGCTTGACCATTTCCAAGGGAGGAATATGAGACTGCCAAGTGTCGCTGAGCAGAAACATCCTCAGCACGTGGCCAGATCAAGTGTTTTGTTTCTTCTCACCACTATCTTCTGTCCAGAGGTCAGTCCCAGTGTCCAACCAATACCTGCAAACTTAAAGCCACAGTCGCATTGACATTGTAAGTAGAAAAACAGGTACCAGTGAGAGGATAGCTTAAGCTAATGAATGGTAGAGAGATGTAAAGAAGGAAAAAAGGAAAAAAACCTCCAAAACTTGTGTGTAAGTTGGCACCAGCAACCCCTGATGTCAGGGTG
>NW_009693952.1:11093-34180 GCF_000703405.1 Apaloderma vittatum | reverse complement strand
TGAGCAGGTGGTAACTTTTTCCAGTTGAGTTTCAAACCAGGCAAGCCTTGTTTTTGTTTACTTTTCCTCTCTGCTCCAAAAAGGCAAATGAACCCTTCACAGATGGGGGCTCTGAATCACTCCCTGGGGATCCTTCCGCTTCCAGCTCAAGATCTGCCTTGCAAAGGTAGAGCTGGGCACACAGAGGTGAGGGCCCTGGTGTCCAAAAGGTTGGACAGAACATAAACAGCCACTGCGACATCTGTTCTGAACTGACTTTTCCTCTTTTCCTTTCTTCTTTCTCCTTCCTTTGCCTTCTTTCTTTTCCCTCTTCCTTCCTTCCTTCCTTCCTGCCTCCCTCCCTTCCTTCCTCTCTTTCTCTCTTTCCTTCTTTCTCTCTTTTCTTCTTTCTCTTTTTCTCCTCTCCTCTCCTCTCCTCTCCTCTCCTCTCCTTCTCCTCTTCTCTTCTCTTCTCTTCTCTTCTCTTCTCTTCTCTTCTCTTCTCTTCTCTTCTCTTCTCTTCTCTTCTCTTCTCTTCTCTCTTTTTCTCCTCTCCTCTCCTCTCCTCTCCTCTCCTCTCCTTCTCTGATAGACAAAGATGATGGGGCAGTTACACTTACAGTTTGGTGCTGTTTCGACGTTATTCTGCTCTTTCCTTTTTGTTTCTGTCTTTTATAGCCCCCTAAGTCTCTGCATCACCTTATCTAGTGAAAACTAAACAGAGCCTATATTATCCTCAATATCATTGTCGATAATACCTCAATATCATTGAGGAGAATAACATTCTATGATTCTGTGACCATCTCTTTTTTTACTTCTTTCAAAATATCTTCCTTTCCAACTTGGCACGGTCAGATGCTTTTAGATGAAGTGAGAAAAATAAGGTGTCATGTGTAGTGGAGGAGGCCCAGTGACTCATTAATAAGCTTATTGCTGTTGTTTTCTTTTTGAAAAACAAATTGCTTTGCATCTCACATGACACTTACATCGATATGTATATACATATTTCCCAGGACTTATTTTTGAAAGCGAGAAAACTCTATATACAGTTTGGTACAAAAGATAAACTCAGACAAATAATAGCAGAAGTCAGAGTAAGGATAGGATTACATAACCATTTTGTAGGCACCATGGGTCAAGAATTTGATTATTTAGATTTTTAATTTTGAGCAGAAATGCAATGAATTGATTAAGAATTTCATTTCTGAAGAAATGATGAGGACTTGGTCAAGGCCAAGGGACTATTAATATTAAATGAAAGAAATGAAACTTAGAGTTTGCATCATGAAATTAATCCCATGCAGCCTTTAAGCCTGTTTTGTAGGTGTTTATATCTGAACTATGGAAATAAATGGACATTTCTTGATCACAATTCATTTCATCCAAAGGTAGATGGGGAAAAAAAAAAAAAACAACAGATGAATTATCTCCTAGAAGAAGCTTTTTCTCTCACAGGACTGTAAATGGAGTCTGAGGTGACTACATTTCTCCATCACTAATGCTGAAAACAGAATGAGATGAGGTTTCTACCCTGCTCCTCTGGGCCACACCATATTGGGATGGCAGAAGACAGATTATTTCCCTCCTCAGTGGAAATGGATGTTCATAGGTTTAACATGCCCGGGCAAGGTGTGGAGAGCCTCCACACACCTCTCTGTGCAACCAAACTGTGAGGCAGAGGGGTTTATTTTGGCAGTTAGACCGTTGATGGGTTAATGCATCAATCTTTAGCAGTTTATAATCTGGATTATATCAGTTTGCACAGAGACTAGAAACTACAAATTCTTTATTCCTTGCACCACGCCTGCCTTAGTCCAGAATCATCATCCACAACGCTGACATTCTAATTTACATTTAGGCGAAGACATCTCCTGTATGTGGACAAGGGATGACTACCCTCATGCTGAGGACTTTAAGGAGGATGAGAACTATTATTTGCGTAGTTTGGATGGGTTGAATGAAAGCATAATTATGATTCAAGAGGCTGGGGCTGTTATTACCTCAGCTACTCAGGATGGGGATTTATGAACAGACAAGCAAAATTCGAGGTGTTCACCTCAAACATCACCACGGTGACAGGATGATAACTGGCAAGCTGTTCCTGTGAAAGTCTGATGACATTATGAGGATAAGGTTATTTTTTTTTTTTTTTGGTGGATGCTACATTAAGTATTTGCAGCTCTGGGGTTTTTTGCCTTTTTTTTTCTTCTTCTCATTAATCAGTTTGGCTTACCACAGAATCCATCATTTTATTATGCTGACAGACTCAGTATATTAAGCTACATTTATACTTCGAAATGAACCATGTCTACAGACCATTTTCTGATCTTGAAGATAACTGATCCAGAATGGTTTGTGTCCCCTAAGATGTCTTTCCCTCCCTCTTTGGGATGGCCACATGCACAATCTTTTTTAAGAACAGCTCCCATGTTGTGCTAACTCCCAACTCGCGCCCAGGAATTAATTTTAGAGATTGATAGGAGGCCTCGGCCAACAACATATTGAGGACATTATTAACAGTTTAAAAGTGTGGATGGTTGAGTTCCATTGCCCATGAAAGTTTCCTGGCACTATTTATTATTATTAAAGATGTAGCTTCCCTGCCCAACCTTTGAAAAGATAAATAGGAATGACACATTTCTATTTCAATGACCAGTTGGGAAAATAATTTCATTAAAATACTGGGTGGCGCTCAAAGAAGGAATTAGGGTCCTTAAAAGCTGGGTTTGGTTTTAGTTACTCAAAAAGCAAATTCCTGTGCCTTGCCTTCTCTTTCTATTTTATACTTAGATCAGTATCCGTGTATGTGCTGTGATCATTGAAATATCATGTGGTACGGTGAGGAAGTGTGTGTTGGGTCCCCTTTGGTTCCCCTTGGTTGAACCTCATCCATGAATTGTAAGAGAGTCTTCACAAGCCTGGATGTCACAGCTTGTGACCGCAAAGGAACATTCCATGTGTTACAAACCCAAGGAAGGAACCTTATTAGAGCAGTTAGCAAACAGGAGCTGATGTATTTCATTTTCCTTTAGCAAATGTTATTTAAATCAGACAATGGGGAGACTTCCCCCACGCCCCAAAAGGATCAGAGATGAAATTCCTTTCAGCCCTTTGCTCTCACATTTGTATATGACTCAGATGGTTCAGGTCTCCCCTCCCTGCTTTCAGCCTCTCAGCCACAAAGAGCTAAGAGAGAAAATAGATTTGTTTCTAAAAAAAGAGGTCCTGGAGGGATATCATTCAGATGCAGTAGAGAAAGGATCTTGGACCAGTGGCACGATCAGTCTCCTGGCTCATAATTTATTTTCCAAATATTTGTTTCACTATTTCTCCTGTCCTTCTTTTGACATGTCTCTTCTGGTTTCTCTTTCTTCTCTAGATCTGGTACTAATTTCTTACTTTTATGTTGATATATTACTTTCCTCCAGATTGTCTTAGCACAAACTTCTTTTTGCAGTCTTGTAATCACTTCTGTTTTAATTTAGAGACATTTTCTGTCTTTATTCTGTTCATCTTTATCTATTTTCTTGACCATCATGTCTTTCTATGGATTTAAAATTTTTATTTTCTCCTTTTCTATCAAGTTCAGTTCCCTCAGTTATTTCACTTCTTCCTCCTACTCTTTCAAATATTCAGCCTCCTTCTTATTCCCTTACATCAGTGGAGGCAAGTTTCCAACTCAGATATGCCATCCAAGAAACCTAAATTATGCAGCGCTGGTATCACAATGTTCATTTCAAAAACACATTTCATGACAGAAAAAAAAAGAGATTTTCACAAAACTTTCGAAGCTTCAGAATGAGCATTTGATTTCCACAGACAATTTCACTTTCTAGTGGGAAGGAAAATGAAGTTCTGTTTAGTTAGAATGTCCTTGTGTGCTTAACTTCTGAATTGAGCTTCAAATACTCTATGTATTTATTTAATAAGCCTATGGATACCACTTGATTAATTATTTTTTTTTCCTCTAGCAAATACACCGGTTTCAGCTCTGTTTTCATTTATTCAGTTGAGGGTGGAATGCCTGATTGGCAGCACAGGAAGAAAAACTGTGAGAAAAAATAGACAATAGTTAATATATTCAGACAGGATGTGAAAAATCCAGAATTCAGACATTGTAAATGAATTAAGTACTGCAGGTTCATAAAGCTAGTTATTTCACAGCCTCTCAGTGAGAAGATATTTCATACCTCTTTCTCTTTCCTTCCCACCCTTTCATGGTTTTTCGTAACTAATTTTTAACAGGTTCCAGGTCTGCTCTGCTGTCACTTTTTAGCTAACAGAACAGAGATTTTCTGGCCAGAAATCGTTAGTTCTAATGAAAATATTGTAAACATTTTTCTTTGATAGGAAAACAAAAGGTGTCTTTTTCCTTTTTTTATATCTAAAAACATACATGGAAAAATGTCACGCCTGATCAGCAGCTGAGAAATTTTGTACCTCAAGAGCTGGGAGGTAAACAGCCAGCAGAGCTTGGAGAAATGCTGTTTCTTACCAGTATTGTCCAACATATTATTTTTTTTTCTGCTGTTATGACAATCATTGCTCATAAATACATGCTGAGATAGGCAGTTATCATGATCTTCTGGCTTCAGGGTGCATAATTCTGTTTTGTCCTCTTTAGGAACCCCATAGCTGTATTAAAATGATATTGTTTCTTCTTACTTTTGATAACATTTTAGACTATTACATGGATATAATTATTTAGTTATTTAACACATTACCTTTGTCTCCGTAATCTCTGTGTAAGGTTTTACACTGTTTTCATCCAGGGCTCACTTCATCGCAACCCAGGGGTGTGAAAAATCCAGCATGGGACAGTGGACAAGATCTGTTTCATCACCTGCCTGGATAACCAAGGTCTTCTGCAAAAACCCAAGCTGAAGAGTCAGGAGAAGTGGGGCTGTGAATGGAAAGCATTTCTTGCAGGGATATCTGGGATATCCTATGAATCTAGAAAAAAAAATTCTTTTTTCTTTTTTCTTTTTTCTTTTTTTCCTTTTTCTTGTATATTTTTTTTCTTTTTTCTTGTATATTTTTTCTTTTTTTCTTTTTTCTTTTTTCTTCTTTTTTCTTTTTCTTTTTTCTTCTTTTTTCTTTTTTCTTTTTTTCTTTTTTCTTTTTTTTTTTCTTTTTTCTTTTTTTTCCCCCCAGAACACTTGGAACCAACCTCACCTCTAGGAAACTGCCAAACGTGTTTTTCCGGATGACGCCATGAAGACTTTCATGGTCTTTTTAATTTTTTTATATTTGAAGGTGAACTTTCCTTTGACAAACTGCCTATGCAGCCAGAGAAACCGGTGAGAACAATGCGTCATAAAAAAGTCTGTTATTAAAACTGTTTGCTTTGTTCACATCCTGAACTGATTTCCTCTAATGATTTCCCTCTGACGGCTGTGGTCAAAAATAACAGTAATAATAAAATAAGAGAATATGACCCTCCCTGGTTCTTCTAATAGAGGTTTTGGTCTCCATGTGTTGACAGGGCAGCCCGCCACACAGACTGATACATGAATTAAAGTAATACAACTCAAGGAAAGAGAGGGATATTACTGCATTTTGTTATTACTACAGTGTCTGTATTATGCTAGTAATAGGGGGGCTATAAGCAAGATGAGGGTCTGAGGCAGGACAGGAAATATTTGGGGTGTGTGGTTGTCTTTTTTACTCTCTCTCCATATGATTGCAGGAGGATTTTGCTTGCTATTTGAAGAATATTTATCCTTTTTATGCTTTTTTCACTTGCAGTGCAATTGTGCAAAAAAACCCGGATTTTCAATCTGTTTCTTAATTCTGTAAAATCGCATTTATAGAATTCTCACTCATATCCCCAATGTAGTTTTTCTACTACTTGTAGATATACAATTATTCCACAATTATACAACAACTGCACGTTCGAAACAACCACATCATTTACCTTATTGCTCTACCACTATAACAGTTAATAACACAAATAATGATTATTTTTTCTCATTATATGACCAAATAAACAGGGCATAAAAGTTGGTAGACGCTTTAGTAGACACATAAATATATAAAAATATATATAAACCAAAAAATTTTTAACAAATAAACCACAGAGCAGACTTGTGGTTATATTTTGCACAAATACCTAATACAATATTATGCTTCATTATGTTGTCTTATTCAATATTTTAAAATGGATGGACTGTAATAACTACCGAGAATAGCATTCGTGATTCAAAAATTCATCTCAAAGGCTACTATTAACCTTAATCCTTCACCATTTTTCCGCTGAAAAGCTTCAATCATTCTCTCAAGAAGAGAAAATAAGTTTGTGAAGTCAAAACTACCCCTGCAGCGCCAAATACTTGAACAGCTCAAAAGCAATCTACCATAGGAAAACCTTATGTTCCAGAACTTTTATTCAATATATATGTGTTTTTTCCCCAGAAAAAAATCATGTACAACGAAAAATATATTTCTCCATGCAATCTATCATGTTGAAAAAATGTGTCTGATCACATGCAAACATAATATCACATTTAACTGTATTTTTCCATGAGATTTATCTGGGGTCTCAGAGATGGACACAGTACTGCAGGTGAGGTCTCATCAGGGCAGAGTAGAGGGGGAAAATAGCTTTCCTTGACATGCCGGCCACACTTCTTGTGATGCAGAATATGTTGTGATTGGCTTTCTGAGCTGTGAGCGCACATTGCTGGATCATATAACATTTTTCATCCACCAACACTCCCAAATCCTTTTCAGCAAGGCTGCTCTCAATCCACTCATCACCCAGCCTTTATCTGTGCTTGGGATTGTCTTGACCCAGGTGCAGGACTTGCACTTGGCCTTGTTGAACTTCATGAGGTCGGCATGGGTCCACCTCTCAAGCCTGTCCAGGTCCCTCTGGATGGCATATTTTCCCAATGATATCATTCTAAGCCATGCAGACTAAGAATTTGAAACATTGGCATGAAAAAAACTAGAATTCAGAAAGTTCCAAGAAAGATTTGCAGTCTGGTAAATTGATAATGAGAACTCAGTCTCTAGAGTTTCAACAGCTGAGCGTCGAGAGTTGATTTTAGTCATCATTAAGTACCTTCAGATGGCAGAAAAAAAGGAAGAGTATGTGTCAAACATAGAGAATTCACGTTTTATGGTTATTACATTATATTTTAAGTGTCCTGAAAAGTTATTATAACCCAAACAAAAATTATGAACTTGGAGAAAGGGGACTTAACCAATGAAATTCTTTCTTGTGTTATAAGAACATAAGAAGTCGGTTTGTCTTCTGTTCTTGAAGACACTCATGTCCTTTAAATCATTCAATGAACTGTGCATAATTCTACAAGGAAGGCCAAATGACACAGTCATCTTGGCAGGTTATAAAATCACCATAATTTTGTGAGATTTCTGATTTTCCAAAGCCATGGAGACTTTACTCAGAACCATCCAGCTTGCCTGGAAAACAAATGAAGGTATTTGTAGCAGGCAGCGATTTAGCATTCCTTCCTGAGACACCCCTTTTGACAACAATGGGTTTAGATTATGGCACCTGCTATAAGGTCTTGTTCAGAAGACACAAGGGTTCACTTGTAACTAAATCTTCCCTGCTGGGGATAAAAGTAAGTCTCCAACATGACTGGCATGATTTCCTAAAATAGTTTTGGTTACCAACATTTCATACAAGGAGTAGCAGAAAGTAATGCTTGGAAATAGCTGCATGCCAGAAGTTAGGGACTGAGACTGGTCTGAGGGACGGAGTAGGGTAAAATGGTGACAATAGATTGCAACCCTGAGGAAGAAAGAAAATATCTTTAGTTAGGATAGCTTTAAGTAGGACCTTTTAGTCACTTACAAATTATTTAGAGATTTAGCCTAACAGTTATCAATATTTTTGGTATGGCGTAACATAATACAGTTGTTTATAGCAGAAAAAAAAACAGGACTTAGGCCATCCAGGTGATTTATTCACACCCTGTGGCCCACCAGATTCAGAATCTTCAGAACCCACCAGATCCCCTCAATTTTACCATTTACAGAACCAAAGATAATAACGGAAAGAGTTTTAAAGCTGCTTTATTGGTACTGGAAAGAAAATGGTATATTCTTAATGCAATGTACCTGTCTCTATTTTAAATATGGGATTGGAATGAGATGAAGTTGGGCCCCGAGCTTGCATATTCAAGTTGCTCGTGTCTCCACTGACTGGTAAAGGAACCTGGGTAACTTCTTCAGATGTACAGCCCCATATTTAACAAGATTTCTGTTTGCACCCAGAAAACTAAGGCACTACAGAGGCCACAATAATTTTAACCTCTTCAACCCCCCTGTCTCATACCTACATTTCCAAATCTTCCAGTGTACGAGGAAGGGAGTTTTGTGATGAGGACAAACAAGGTTAAAAAAGAAAGAAAGAAAAAAAAGAACTAAACCAAGTGAGTCTGCTGCTACATTTCAGGTGGATTTATTTCCGCTGGCTAAGAGATTTTCTGAGGCAGGGAAACATACAGCTCATTATCTGGATTAGCGTTATTACCTTCATTTTTCAATAAATACACCATGTCAGGATTTACAACTTCTCTGCTCTTCTGATGAAATGCAATAGGTCTGTCTCTCGATGCCAGCACTTTGGCAGAGCGACAGGAGCAGCTCGGAGAGGGAAACGCTGCTGCCTTCTGCTAAGCCTTACTCCTGGCTTGGCCCAGGGCTGTGATAGCTTTTGGCTAATCCTGAGCTGAAGCGAGCGGGAATGAGGTGGCAGACACATCATTTTAAGTAGATGACCTGCTCTAGATTTCTTTGAGATATTTCCTTGGGTCTCAAGAGAGACTTAAGTGTTGCTGGAAAGAGCTGATTGACTATCTCTTTGTCTTATCTATAAAGAGCTCCTTATGCCCTCCTTTGGAGGGGTAGAAACTAAACAATTTTAAACTGAAAGAGGGCAGATTTAGATTAAGTATTAGGAAGACATTCTTTTCTGTGGGGGTGGTGAGAAGCTGGATCTTGTTTCCCAGAGGAGTTATGGATGCCTCATCGCTGGGAGTGCTCTAGGCCAGGTTGGACGGGGCTTGGAGCAACCTGGTCTAGTGGGAGGTCTCCCTGCCCATGGCAGGAAGGTTGGAACGAGATGATCTTTAAGGACTCTTAAGATGAGCTTTATGGTCCAGACTTATAAGAGGTCTGGCAGGTCTTGTCAGCTGCTGGATGCTTCCTCTTAGCTGATTTCAACATCTCCGTTTAGGCCGTGGAGTTAATCCATTGTTGTTGGTGACGACAGAGATACAGTGACGGTGACTTGACATCCTGTTGGATGTGAGCTAGAGGGACCTGCCTCTCTCTATTCCTTGCAGATGGCCTGGAATAGCTGAATTCTTACTCTAATCATCAGAGTCAATAGGAGAGACTTGTCTAAGACACAAAGTTCATACTACACTTAGGTAGAGCCAGACTCTGAGTATGTGGTAGTGGAGTCAGTGGCTGAGCACTTTGGTCTGGTCAGGCCAAATACACCCACAACACATGAATGAGAGTTTGGACCACAGTCTCAAATTTTCTTGGAGTCTGCTTTTATGAGAAGATCTGGAGCTTCAGCGGAGGTGGCCTCCTGAGGTGATCTTTATTGTAAAGAATTTATATAGTGGACCTAGAGGCTCAGACCCATGGGTAACCACACTGTGAACTTGCCAGTCTTCTCTGCCAAGTGATTCTTTGGCAACTGTGTGATGATGAGCAGAAACTGTGCTGATTGAGGTAGTATCTGTAGCCAGGGGAACATATTGCAATGGGACCTCCTGCTTCCATGAAATGCCAACATAGAACCACAGTGCTTGCCAATGTCTGGCCTGCCTACTGCAGATGGTTTTAACTCCCAAGCCATTTCTTTTTTCTTTAATCTCTGCCACAAAATTTCTATGGCAATTTACTTGTTATTGATTAACTTTCTAGTACGTGGTTTCTTCTGCGCCTGGACACACATTTGAAAAAGCAACCATAAATTATTCAGGGGGCTGATTTTCTTGTTCCCTATTGCATGTGGGCGTTAAAATGGACAGAAATTGCCTCTCCCTTTTCTCAGTAATTTATCTAACCCCACTGGCTTTTATTAGGCTGATATTTTTTTTCCTCCCTTCCCACTCACTTTTAAGTGGCTTCTCCTTCATCCCTAGCACTGGCTCACAAAATATATACGGAAAGAGAAAGAATTTATTTTTCAATTCTCTGCTCTTCTGTCAGTAGATGCACCATGTTGACTTTTGTTTGTCTGGGTTTTTCCACCTCAATAGCATGAGGGGAAAAATGTAATTTTCCCTTTATTTATTTATTTATTTGTATTTCATTCTTTTATTTTCTACCTTTGGATAAAACCTTTCTGATCTCAACAAACATGTCATACAGCTCCAAATGAATAACCAGGCTATACACTAAATGTTTTCCTGGGTGTTCCCTTCTGTACCAGCCAATTTTTCCCTAGCTGCAGGAAGACAGCCAAGATAAGGAAATAGTCATCATTTCTGCACCGTATTATTTCAGTGGAAACAAAGGATCACACTGTGCGTTTATGCCGGCGTGCGTATATGTGTGTATTCATTGTAGGCGCTGTCCTTCTTAGTCCAGGACTTAAGAATAGATTTGAAACCTTCCAGTTCTTCAGTCATTCATGTGAAAGTCACCCAGATAAGTAAGTGAGCCTGCAGTTACAAGTTTTATGTCACTGCTCTTGGCTGGTAGGCCAATTCTCTGCACTTCTGCACCCTGTATCCATAACCTCATCCCGTCCCCCTCTGACACACACACATTGTCTGCACAAATGTTTGTGTGGCCACACATTGAACCTGACCAAGGAACTGCTCCAGCTGAAAAAAAAAAAAGGGTAAAAAAATAATTTTCTTTAAAATGATAATTTATTTTTTCCTCTGAATCAGTTCCCTGTTTGGGTTCACTGACTGGTCATGAAAAACATAGTGTAGGAAGAGCTCTGGGGATGACCTGAGGGCAGAAGAGGAGAAACCAGTAGGGGATATTTAAACTATGATTGACATACACGCACGAGAAAAAAAAAAGCCTTGAAAAACTTTTCCCTGACTAGGAGTTATCTGAGTTGACCAGCTATGGACTACAAGAGATTATGATATAGGAGGTTATTAGGGAGGCAATAGAACGTGTCAAACAGCCTTTTACTATAATGCCTGCCTATACAACTCATGTTCGTGGCTTTCTGCGATTTGTATATATTTGAGCAAAATTGTCCTCTGAAAATAGCTAAATTTCATTGTGTTGGAAGGCAGGATTAAAAGTTTGGACAACAGTTAAGTCATGATAACTTCTAAAAATGGTGTTTTCTATATCCTGCATTGGATGCGAGAGCAAAGCCAGGCATAGAGAATCTGCTCTTCCCAGCCACCCAAGCACGAAAGCATCTCAAATTTTGATGCATTGGGAACAACATCCAGCCAACACTTGAAAGAAAGCAGAAATCAGACAGACTTCTTGTCTACCTCTCAGAGTTAAACACTGCTGAAGATCTTGCTGAAGAATTGCTGAAGTCATCAAGACAATTTGCATTTGCACCTCAAACCAGATATTGACTCGTCCAGCTTTAACCAAATGACACACTGCTTCCCAGGTGAGATTGGAATCTAAGGAGAGCAGTGGAAAAAAGTCTGGGTGAAAATTAGCGTCTCACAGGACAGAAAAGGCGGGAAAAAATAATAATAATTACAAAGTAATTATAAAGAGGAACAACTAGGTTATGCTTAAAGGCAAGATGAGGATCTGGATATCTTTCCAGTACCATTCACTGCACAGAAAGTTGAAATTAAATCTTTTTTGAGTGTCCTCAATGAGCCATCAATAATCAGCAAGTGTTAGCACACTGTGGTAGTTAAAATATCACTGTGCAGGAGAAACTATATAGCTCCATGTTTTAACTCACACAGAGGTGGCTTTTTGCACATTTTTGCCTCATTCCCATGAAACACTCCTCTTCAAATATCCTATTTGTCCAAAGACAAACTGCAGGGCTCTACTTGCCCAGATATTCCCAGGCTAAGCCTTGTTTTTGCAGTTTCAGCAGCGTTACCTGGGGGACTAAAGGTTGTAAGATCAGGACGTCACCAGTGAGTAAGAAGGTCTAAGCAGGAAGGAAGGCTGTGGTAATGCAGTTAGTTCAGCTTTTAATGGCTGGGCAGGTACAGAACAGCAATCAATGAGATCTCTCCAAGGACTAGAACCATATGTGAAAAAATTACACATACTGCTTCCTTCCCTGAGCATCACTACATTGTTCATAAACGGTCTTTAGTTTCTGGCCAAAACAGAAGACCTTTACACTCCTGATATAGCAGAAAGGAAAAGGAGAGGCAGGGGCAAGAAAAACTCCCATGATACATGCCATCCAAACCCAGATAAAATTTCTCTGACACTAGAGCTATAATTACAATAATCAGACATTTTCAGCATCCTCCAGCTAATCTTAGCCTCATTCTTATGATGTCATAAGACACAGGGTAATGTGACTCCCATGCTGAGAAGGGAAACATGAAAATTAATAAGGGGTCTATGTGATGGACCTGATCCAGACTGGAAGCCAACTCCTTGTTAGAGTTATAACCATGTCTCTTTCTTAGCCTCAAGTCAATCCAGTCTTCCTCCATCTTTATACAGAGCATGAAGGTTATTAAATTTCTTCTCAATAGTTCAAGGAGGTTGTAAAAAATCCTAATGAGTAAAAATGGTGGGCTTTGCCTCAGGACATAGAAGGCTAGTGATGATGTAATATGAAGTTTGTAGAGTGGGAAAGAGGATAATAATGGAAGGAGTAATGAGGAAGGATAAAAGTGTACTTCTTTGCTGGACAAAAGTTTGGAAAGGGGCATACCTAGATCACGGCTTGCAGAAGATGCTGTGAAAAGACAGTAAGTGGTAACATGACTGCTGCTGGTTTCTGGTGAGACTGGTTGCTGCTCTGTATCAGGCAGGGATGTTTCTTGTATCTGAGCTATGGAAACAGCCTCAGGCAGAGCTTACTGTAAAACAAGTTAGTTCAGTTCTGTGGAACATCTTGTTCATGTCATGAGAAGTACTTTCAATGGGTGGGCAAATCCTCAGGACGGTTTGCTGGTTTAGTATTGTCCATAGGGTGAGATCTAGCATTCTGCAGAGGTCCCTTCCAACCCCTACCATTCTGTGATCCTGTGATTCAGGATTGGGGGAATCTCCAAATTTCCGTTGGCTGAGAAGTTCCCCTGATGCGTAACCGATCCTGCTTATACGAGTCTGGTGCCTTGACTTTTTTTCTTGGCACTTAAGAAAATATTGGCCCTCCCAACACCATTTCTCTGACCTGGCAAGCGTCATGACATTGAGCCTCAACACCATGGGTGTGGTCTAATTTATTCAATTCTTCTCCTCTTTCCTCTGGTTGTTCCTGAACGTTAATTGTATGGGGACTGGGGCAGGAGCAGTGCGTGCTCTGGAGGCTGCCAAATACAACGTATCCAGCCAAGTGAAAAATAAAAAGGTCAGGTTCAAAAGTCTAAGCAAGAGAGCTGTAGGTTTTCCGATGGGTTTGACATCTCAAATGGTCTGATGGATGTTTCCTTTGTTTGTTCTGTGACCACGCAAAAGGACTATAGAAACGCAGGCAAAAACCGTGATCTACTGCTCTTGGCTGATCTGTGGCTAACGTATCTGGTATTATTTATATTTCTTATTATTACTTATGTCACATCAAATGGTAGCCCTTCCCTATGACTTGCACCCTTGATGCTATTTAGAAATGTAAAATACACACAACTAATAAACAACTTTCTCCCATTATTCCTGTAGTATCATCTTTCGACTGTGGGGGGAAATTAAAAATGTATATATATAAGGAACTTAAACTCTCCACCCAAAAGTCCACCAGGGACCCCTCAAAACAACTTACCTCTTATTTCTTAATGTGAAGTCTAGCAGGATAGCAAGTGTGTCCTCTGTATTCAGAGTGAGTCACTCGATGGAGCACACTGGAGATAAAAGCGGGTGTGGTAGTTGAAGAAAGGAGGGCAGGAAACAGATGTGTCTGTGGTTTTTCTGTCTGATCAAATGGCTTAGCTCAAGGATCGTTAGTGAAGGCCTGGGATAGTCCCTTAGCTGCTGCAAATTAAGGCAGCCTTGCTGAAGCTATGCTGATTTACTCGGACTGAGCAGCAACCCTTCTGTTTGCATGGGCTGTTCCAAGTCCAATATTTGATGGCTGTTAAGAGCCAAATCTGTCCCTCTTCAAGTGAAAGTTCAGTTTAAAGCATTGTCCTTCTCTTCCTTTTCTTATCTAAATTGAATCTGGTAGGTTTGCTCTGTGAAATGAGGGAGATTTGAGGAGGGAGACTAAAAATCCACACCTGGGAGCTCAGAGGCAGCTGTATCTCCTTTGCAATACTGAAGGCAGGCTGCTTGTCTGAATCGTCAAAATAAAGAGAGGCAGTTTCTTTCCATAAGACATCTGTATCTGAAAGTGATTGCATAATGGGTTTCATTTAGGCCGCAGGATTGGCACTGGAAGGAGAATATATTAGCTCTCCAGTCCAGCTTCCCCGAATTGACTCTCCAGCTCCTCCTTGGGCAACATTTCAGGCTGAACTTCTACATTTGCAGTGATTATCCCATCAGTGGGAAGGACACTAGGAAGCACCTGATGAAAAAACACAGGCCTAGGAGGGAAGATCCAAACTAAACAGAAGTGGCAACGGAGCAGCCAGCTCTGCAGAACATTGTACGACTGCAGTCTTTAATTTTTTGCGGAAAATTTTCCACTCCTTCACTTTAAGGCCACATCTGGCAAACATTGTAAGAGTGTTAACAATTAGAAAAATGAAATATCTTTGCCTTCAATTTTAGTTGACAAAATAAATATAAGAATTCCATTGATCCTTTTAACAGACTGTTCTATTATTCTTTGGGATATAGTGAATTTTCAAGCTATTCTAATCCAGTTAAGACAAACTAAACTTGAATGGCAAATTAAGAGGTCTCTTCCCACTCTGGATCTAAAAACACTCTCATAGATACCCCTAGGAATAAATTTTACCCTCTAGTGACTCAACAATACCCTTGTAAAAATGGAGGGCCACCTTTTCGGCAGTTTGCTGTGATATTTTACATGGATGGACACAAATGCTGGGAGCCTTTGATCCCTTCTCTGACTGTGAAGTTCTTGTAGCATGGGGCAGGAGAATATCTAAATGGCTTAATACACACTTGGACTGCAGTGCTGTCTTAGGCACCATAGTAGGTGGTCTAAATAGTCCCTTTCTGATGTTGGTCAAGGACAAATAAGAGACGATTTCTTAGGTTATTCCTGTCTGTGCTCCATTAGGCAGGATTGTTACAGAGCATCTTAAGCTTTCCCCAAGCTCAACGAATTGATATGAAGCTTTGCTAAAAGGACTAGTTACCATGGTTTCTGTCACAGTACACCTCATAGAAGGAAGAAAAATCCGCCAAAATTTTCATATAGTCATTATATTACCCTCTACCTATACCTTCTTTAGCTCTCCTGAATCTATGAGATGCCTATAAAACTTTGAGAAAGCTTAGACAACTGTTTTTCTGAAATTCTCCTTGCATCATGTTAACTAGCATAGCCTTGCTTTCCATTTTTCATCCAACACCCCTAAGTCCGTCTCTGCAGGGCTGCTCTCAATCTGCTCATCATCTAGACCGTATTTGTGCCTGGGATTGTCCTGGCCCATGTGCAGGACCTTGCACTTCACCTTTTTGAACTTCATGAGGTTAGCATGGGCCCACCTCTCAAGATCCCTCTGGACTGTATCCTTTCTTTCCAGTGTGCTGGACACATCCTCAATCCCCTGTGCCTCTGCCCAACTTGCCTCGTCAGCCTAATGATATCAAAACTCGGTTTTATTTGCTCTACTGAAAACCACCAGCTGTTTTGTTTCCAGCCCATCAGTGCACACTTAGTTTGTGCCCTTTTGTTCTCATACAATGTACTGCCATTTGAGTTGTTAGCCCTTCCCTGTTTTTAGAGATTATTCCTCAGCTGCAACAAGAGAACAAATATCTGTTCCCATATTTTCTTGTTGAGGGCTAAAAAGCCAAGTTGATTTACCTTTCTGTTACCTTAATTTATCCTACCAACCTTTCAGCACAACTTTCCCACCAAATGACAGCAAAACAGCTAATGCAGATAGCCAGAACTCTGTGCAGCATTTCTGATGGCACTAGTCCTGGGGGGAAAAAAAAAACACAAACGAAAAAAACCAACCAAACAAACAAAAACCCCCCACAAACCACAAAAAATCCACAACACAAAGAAATATTTGAGAGTGGCTGCCACTCAGAGAGACCTTGACAGGCAGGTTAAAATTTTATGAAGTACAACAAGGCCAAGTGTAGAGTCTTGCATCTGGGAAAGAACAACCCCAAGCACCACTATAGATTGGGGACTGACCTGCTGGAGAGCAGCGTAGGAGAAAGGGACCTGGGGGTGCTGGTGGGCAGCAGGATGGCCATGAGCCAGCAGTGTGCCCTCGTGGGCAAGAAGGCCAATGGCTTCCTGGAGTGTGTTAGAAGGGGAGTAGCTGGTAGGTCAAGAGAGGTCCTCCTGCCCCTCTGCTCTGCCCTGGTGAGGCCACATCTGGAATATTGTGTCCAGTTCTGGGCCCCTCAGCTCAAGAGAGACAGGGAACTGCTGGAGAGAGTCCAGCGCAACCACAGAGATGATGAAGGGATGGAACATGTCCCTGGTGAGGAAAGGCTGAAGGAGCTGGGGCTCTGCAGCTGGAAAAGAGAAGACTGAGGGGTCACCTCGGTAAAGTTTATAAATACGGAAAGGATGAGTGTCAGGATGGAGCCAGGCTCTTTTCAGGGATGTCCAGTGACAGGACAAGGGGCAACGGGTGCAACCTGGAGCACTGGAGGTTCCACAAAAACATTAGGGAAAAACTTTTTCACTGCAAGGGTGACAGAGCACTAGCAGAGAGGGTGTGGAGTCTCCTTCTCTGGAGACTTTCAAAACACCTTCCTGTGTGACCTATTGTAGGTGATCCTGTTCTGGCAGATGGGTTGGACTAGATGATCTTTTGAGGTCCCTTCCAACCCCTGACATCCTGTGATTCTGTGATTTTGTTAACCTGTGAATCTGTGATTCCAGACATAGCCAAGAAAAAGAATTAATTAAATTTGTGGAGAAATTTGGGAGATATATAATTTGAGATTATGAGTACAGTGATTTAACTGATAATACTGTAATCAGGAGATAATATAATATTAAATGCTGAGACTTCTAACATTCATCGTACCTCACTCACTCCATTATGTTGATAGAAAGCATATAATTAGAAAGTGACAAATACCTGCAAAGATTTGTGACAAAACATTTTTCAGTAGAGATAATATCCTTCATTAAATCAACTAATCATTACAATTATCTGTTCTGAAACATTCTAAGGAAATTCAACATATCTGTATTTAGAGTAAAAGTTAGAGGAAAACCTTTCATTTTTCCATTTAATGAGAATGAGACATGAACGTATTTCCTTCTCTGACTCATGTTAAGGAGCTCAAAATATCTTTAATGAATAGAAAATTCTCTAATGGAAGGTGTCCCTGCCCATGACAGGGGGCTTGGAATTTTAAGGTCCCTTCCAACCCAAACCATTCTGTGATTCTCTGATTCTTATCTGTTTTGGGAAAATGGTAACGTTACTTTGATTGCAAATGATAGCTAGTTTAACGTAAACTGCATTTTTAAAATACAATTTTTAGAGTTGGAAATATTAAACTGTCTTTTTTAGCAATGCTGGAATGAAATGTTTATGCAATTCAACTCATACTTACTGAAACAGAAGGCACTGAGATTTAATTGATTTATTTTAGTTGCAGAGAAAATTTGTCCTAGTAATTATATTTCCATATTTTCCAGGGAAAAATAGACTCTTCTCTAAACCTTTGCATAGCTAAGATTTATTATAGAATGTTAAGGAAAAAAACTGTCTTATTGTGTCTTTGAACAGTACCTAACATAATGAGAGCCTGTTTTATTATCACATTTCAGGGCAAAAATGCCAAATAAAACTCCATGGTAAAAGGACTTCAAATTCATCCACAAATTAAAACATAGGGTGTAAACCCAGTTTATATGGACAGGAAAGACTCCCTCACTCCTCATTTTGGACACAGATGGTTCTGTTAACTCAGTGTTTGTCCTGCTTGGCACCGGGCATAAGCACTTTGAGACAGACTGGTACTGCAACCAGGAGAATATTGTTTGTTCCATGGGTGCAAAGGAACAAGTTTTTTCTGGACAGTGTGCCTCAGAAATTATTTGGAGGACACTTTAGGATAGATGGCATTCCTCTACCACATGTTATGTTCTGGTCTTCTTTGCTGATAAAATGTAGTTGAAACCTGGTGGACCTCTTCCGTCACCTTCCATGATCCTTCCATCCCCACATTTCCACTGAACTTTGCTACTGAAATTAAACTGTACTTCTACTGATATTAAACTAACACTGACTTGAACCAATGAGGTAAATGTGACAGGACCCATCACAGATTTTCCCAAGGTGTATTAATCTTTGTACTTATTCTCATACCTCCTCTTTAACTTATGTGTCTACACCACAGGCTGGACATAAAAACAGAGATCTGGATAATGTTAGAAAAATAAATTATATATTCAACAGTGTTATATTGAAGAGGAGGGGGGTTTTTATTATTATTATAACAATAATTCACCCTTCCTGGAAGTGTTCAAAGCCAGGTTGGGTGGGACTTTGAGCAACCTGGCCTACTGGAAGGTGTCCCTGCCCATGACAGTGAAATTGAATTAGATGATCTTTATATTTGTGGCAATGATTAAAAGGAGTAGGCAATAGTGAAGACACCCGAGAATGACAACTTTTCCTTCAATGCAAAGAATCTACTACAATTCCTCATCATGGGTCATTATTGCCCAACATAGCTTAAAGAATTTGAACATAACCAAAACCTGCAAGGAAAGAAGATGGAATAGCAGAAATCTCTTCCGTCCTTTTTTCAGTTATCCCCTCAGACTTCGATGGAAGTCTAAACACTGAGCTGGCAATAAAGAGACAGGGAAATCCTTAGAACTGGCTCTGATGACGATTTTCCACTACCGAGTAAAAGATGGGGCTTTGAGGTGGATCTTTAGTAGCATTATCTCAAGTGGAAAGAGATTCTAAGATCCTCTCCTCATTAAATCTCCAATAAAAAGTGTTGAATGGATAAATCAAGGACTTGATGTCTTGCCTGCTTTTGTCAGGATAAACTAAAGTTATCAGTATCATGAAGTTTGCATCTCTTTTACTAATGCTGTGTCCAGCTCCATGAATACCTCTACAAGGTCTGAAATCATAAATCCTCCCCACACAAGTTAGCATTTGAGTAACCTCTGTTTCAATTCATGGGGAGAAAAGTGTTTTTCTTGATTCATTGTCCCTGCTGGTATTAACAAACTGTTTGATTCCATTAGTAAAATTTTTATATAATGTTTTAAAGGACAGAGTTTCTGGGTAGATGTCTTTCGTATAAAATATTACTTTGTGTTGGCAGTACTGTCATGAAATACATTGTTTTTTTGTAACTTCACTAAGTAGCAGGAAGGATATTAGGGCTTGATTCTGTTTCAGATTAAAAAGTAATAATAACCCCCATGACACTTTATGTAAAAGCTTATGACTCTCATTTAATTTGGGTTAGCTGAGCGACAAATTCACCTTTTAGCTGTTCTGCAAATGTGTATTTTTTTCCAGGACACAAACTCTTGTGATTTATTTTAGGCTCAGGAGACTTGTAAAACAAGACTTTCCCATAGTAAGTAGAATTTTGCTGTTCATACACACTTATTGAAGAATATTAGATTATTCACAAGCTAAATAATTGTATTTTTTTCTTTTATACCCCTCGTTCCTATCTATCAGTCCACTCAGGTCTGATGGGGGCTTTAAAAGCGTTGCACACGGAGGTTTATAGGGAAAAGTTGTGCCTGCCTTTGAGTTTAAAAGATCATTGTATATGAAAATAGCAAGTGATAAGCCAGAGTGAAATCCCAACAAGAACAATCCCCTAAAGTCTTGAAATGAAGGCAGAGACCTCTGGAGCTTATCTAGCTCGATCTCCCGGTCAGAACAGGGTCAACTACAGCAGGTTGCTTAGGGTGATATCAAGACTCCACAGCTTCTCTGGACAGCCTGGTCCCCTGTTCAACCACCTTTTCAGTAAAAAAATCTGTTCCTCTGAAATTTTGTGTTTCAGTTTGTGCCCATTGCCTCTTGTCCTCTCACTGGTACCACTGTCCTACCACTGGGTACCATCCTTGTTTTCCCTTAACTTCTACCATCATGTATTTATATGTATCTGTACGATCCCACTGAATCACCTCTTCTAGAGGCTGAACATTCCCAGCTCTTTCAGTGTCTCTTCACACGACAGATGTTCCAGTCTCTGAACTATTTTGTGGATGATGACACCACAAAGAAAAAATATGTATCTTGTGTTCATACTCTTTCCATTTATTATCTTCACACTAGATTTGCTCTGGTATCTTGATGTCTTTCCTGTACTGGAGAGCCTCAAACTGGGCACAACACCTCAGATGCGTCCTCACCAGTGCTATTATTATCAATTCTAGGGATCTAAGTTTGTGTTAATGGATAAACTACTAGAACATTGTACATAAGTTTTCAGAGTTGTCAAATCTAGTCAATGCCAACACGGGCACAGAGGAAAATGGACAGAAGAAGACAGAATAAGGTCATACTCCAACTTCTTGCTTTGAGAAAGAACCCACTCTACTTACACAATTGCTGACATACGACTCTTTAGGATTTCTCAAAACTCTCTGATGAAGGAATTCCCACTGCCTTTCCGGGCAACTGATTAAAGCATTGTACTATCCCTACTGTTTCTCATAATGTTTTATTTGAATCTTCCTTCCTGGAAGCTGGGACAACACAAGCAGTGCCTGCCAGCTCTATTTCAACTTCAGAAAAAGCCGTCTGCGATATTAATCACAGAATCACAGAATACCAGGTTGGAAACAACCTGAAAGATCATCTGGTTCAACCAGAGATTTGCCAACCAGAGAATTAAGGAAGAATTCAGGCCCTAAAGCAAGCAATGCTACACCATACTGCAAGAACATTTCTGTGGGTACATTAATATATTTGGAAATAACTCAATGGAACAAGTGTCCGTGTGTCTCACTGTATATCTACATGCTTAATAGTCTTCCCATATATGAAAGCAGACCATTAACTGGCAAAACTGACATGGAATTCTCAAGAACGGATTGTTAGGTAATTCCTCATGACTTCCTGTGGACCATAAAAGAAGGGAATTGCAGCCAGTAAGTCTTCCATTACGCTTCCCAAATCTAGGTTTGAGTAGCTGCTCTTTGGGAAAGTGTTTATATGAACATTAAAAGATGACTAATCCTCATTCAGGGCTGATGAGTGGGTGATCAGCACATCAAATTGGATTAATCTGATTAAATACATCTGGTTTAAGGTGTAAATCAGCTGTCTTATGTGAAATTTTCTGATGATGTCTGATGTCAACAAATATAGGACAGGAACACTCTTCAGGTAGCTTTTGCCCCTCTGGAATAGAAGGCAGGGGCTTGGGGTGGGATACTTTCATTTTTAAACTTGCTGGACTGTGAGTATTTCAGGATTAAGGAGCTTTTTTCTACCTCAGTCTGACGGAAGGAGGCAGCCTCTGCAGTTCTTCATACCCTACTTCAAACAGTGGCCAGGCTGTCACAGAGCCAGTCCTCACCAAGCCTTTATTTAATGTGATTGGCTTTTAGTCAAATAACCTAACAAAAGACATTCCACATGTCTGTCTGAGAAAATCTGAGATTTCTCTGCAGTCAGAGAACACGTCAAGATTATACGATGCAGAATTTTTGTCATGTTCCTACTTGTTGGATAGCTTGGGAGACCCTAAGTACACAGGACCTGTAATTTCAGGGACCTGTTAGAGCTGGGTCTTTTGGACTAAAACCCATAATTCTGGGAGTGGATCATGTAAGACAGGCAAAAAACATTTCAGCGTGTCTTTGTGTTGCCCAATAGCAATGTCAATCCCTTCTCAATTGTCCTTCGACATGGAAAAGTTGTGTTTAATTGGATTCAGGAGGACTGTCTGGAGGAAGTTCAGATGGGATTCATCCCAGCTAATTATACTCTCTCTGTCTTTTTGGTAAGCTTAAAAGGTCAGTTAAACCTCAAAGCAGCTTGTTCTCAGGGCTGTTCCCTTTAGTATTTCCAGTTTTAATCCTCCATTTGAACATGATTTAGTGTGTCTCTACAAATACACACTGCAGTGAGGCAGCAAGGGAATTCCTCTCTCTACCAAAATTCAACTATGTAGATAAAATAAGTGGTATTTAGGTAAATAGGTTTGTTATCCCCATTCCGTAGGTGAGAGATAAAGATAAAAGGTAGATACTGTGATTTTGCAGAGTTACATGAGAGACTACAGTAGAGTGGGAAGATCCATCAAGACCGCTTGAGGCTTTGGGGGACACGGCAACTACATGTCCCTCCTCCACATGGCCAGATTTTACTTCCTAACTGAAAGTAGCCTAGGTTTCCAATGCATAGCTGATTTCAAGTACCCTGAGGGTTTAAGTCTGACCAAATTCTGTTACAAAGAAAAAACCTTCACAGAGGGTTGTGAGTTTAATCACCATTATGTCCCAAGCCTCTCTCATCTTTCTGCACCAACTCTAATCTGTGCTGCTGCATCTGTAGATAAGAGTCAGCAGAACCTCTGGTTTTGAAGGATCATCTGAGAGATTAATTCTTTACTTTGAAAGCTTGGAAAGTAGTCTCTTGTTCATGTAATTAAGCTGTAGGCAAAAGCAGAAGGGTTAGATTATCTGTCCATAAGAGCCTTAATAAAATGCAGTAATGGTCTGGGGGGGCACACAGGCAAATGACTTGCTGTGCAATTAAATCTGTATGAAGAGTGACTGTGGCAGAACAGAGATTCTCCTGGGAAAGTGAGTCCTGAAGTTTCACTTGTCTATGTAGGAAACAAGTGTGAGGGCTACACCCTCCATACCTCCTGCAAACAATGATGACAATGCTACAAAGAAGAAAATATAT
>NW_009693952.1:0-11062 GCF_000703405.1 Apaloderma vittatum | reverse complement strand
CTCTTTCCAATTATTATCTTCACTGCTGGACTGGTATGTTATTTCTTGGCATGTGGGAAAAAGTGTTGTCTCTGGAGTTTCTTCAGAAATTCATGGCAACTGATATTTTTCTGAAGCCTCCCTTCCAATCTCTAACCCGCTTAGACCTACTTCTCCCATATCTTGTTCTTTTAAGTCAAGAAGAATAAGTCCTGTCAACATCTCTCCATAGTCAGTCACTAGAGAAAATGCTGAAAAGTAAAAACAACCAACAAAATGCTGCTGAAGTTACTGAATATATTTGCCATCCACTACTTTCAACCTAAGGAAGTATCCCTTCTGATTACTGACCTGACAGTGTATCTGTGATCTTTCCATAGGTGCTACTAAAAGACCTATGCAGCTTGTAGTTGCTGGTTCATTTCATTGGTAATTATGCAGTACGTATGATTTCTAGGAATAGGCATTGTGGATAAGTCTTGTTTGGTTTGGCTCTGTTTCTATGGGGATAAACAGAAGTAGTGTGATTAATTTCCATTCTGTTGCCATGGTTATTAATAATAATGAGGTGATTATTACCGCACTGTAAACCTGACAGCAGTTCCAACACTGCTATAAAAGAGAGAGAGGGAGAGGGAAAACCAACATTGAAAGAGCTGGAGCAGATCCTCAGCTCCAGCAAATCAGCACTCATATGTTGCCTTCGATGAGAGGCAAGTCGAAGATGTGTTCTTGGACAGTCCAGACCTGTAGACAGAGTAATATTAATAAAACAAGTGATAGATGAGAACCCTTCGCTGACTTCAGTGGAGCTGTGATGATTTGGACCCACTGAGATTTATCAGGACGGAGATTTGCCAGCACAAGGGTCCCACCTGGTTCACACAGGCCAATGGAAAAAACGCTGTAATGCTCTCAGTATTTTCTGGATCAGGCTCCATCTTGTCAGTTGCACTATAGAAAGTGGTGGTGGTGTAAGTGTGGGGGAGGGGGGAAGGGAGGAGTGGCAAGTATAGGAGAATAAAAATAAAATAAATTTTAAAAAGCAATAGCTCTTCCTCCTGGGTGACTAATAAGCAACTCCCACATTCCTGGTACCTGCTCAGCTGGCTCTATCTCACTCCACTAAGTGATTTGTATTCCTTCTGGAGACATTGCCATGGTGTTGGAACAATAAGTAACACTCATTTAATCAGATTGTCCCCATGGGTGAGATTACATTTTTCAAGGATTCTGCACTCCAAGCTAGGATGTTTTGCAGACTTCCGTCTTTCTGAGTCCTGGTGTAGGTGCAGAAAGCTCACAATTGGCAAATCGCAGCCACTGCGCTGATTTGTTGTTGTTATTTTATGGCTAACTGGGACTCAACATCAGCCTTTTTACACAAGTTTTGGAATGACAGAAATAGGATGAGAAAGTGGCTGTTCACATTCTTTCTCCCAAAAGCCACAACCTGTGCTTTGAGGCTGTTGGTTTTCCATGTTCCCTTTTCCAAACCAAGGGAAATTATTTTGCATATTTGTTTCTTCCTTCCTATGTGTCTCATTCTTGTTTGCAAGTGCAGAGACCACCCTTCCCATCCTACCATTTGGTTTTTATGTGTCCAGGATAGCAGCCTTTGGCAAAACAAAAGTCAGAACCTTGTTTGTTCCCAGATTTCCTTGTCTACAGAAGTGCCTTCAAAGCAAAGAGGACAGTAGGTCAGATGCTAGCACTGGCTGTCAAATGCTCACACAGAGATAAGGTAAAAAAAAATAAATAAATCCATGGCTATGCAGAGTTTTAAGAGAGAAATGAGGCCATTAAGTGTTTTCCCTTCCAAATTGGCCTCTCAGTGTTTACCTCCAGTCATGAGATGCTCTAGTGCCGACAAGGAAGAGGATCATCACCTCCTGAGACCACATGAAAGACTGGATACAAGCCCCTTTTCCTCTGCACTCAGACTTCATAGTGGTCATCCAATGCATTTTGTGGGGGTTTACTCACACTTTTACTAAGGAGCCTATGAGCCAAGTGTGCAAAAGTAACCGAGAAGTGCACAAGGTGAAGTGTTGGTCCGTGCTGTCCTGAAAACAGGGAGGGGTTGCAGCAGAGTCAGGAGGTGCCCATATCTAAAACTAAAACAGGAGAGTTATCTCCAGTGACACTGTCCATCATTGCTTCTATTGATAATACAGTACACTGAAGATATATTTTTTTTTTTTGATGTGCAATAGATACAGCTTCTTCACACTCCTACTTAACCTTTCACTTGGCCTTGGGTTCACTGTGAAACTGCTGTGGTGCATGTCCAGGTATACAAAAACTTAGAATCATTTATGTTAGAAAAGACCTTTAAGATCATTGAGCCCGACTGTTAACCCAGAAATGTCAGGTCCACCACTAAACCCTGTCTCTGAGCACCTAATCTACACGTCTTTTAAATACCTCCAGGGACAGTGACTCTACCACTGCCCTGGGCAGCCTGTTCCAATGCTTAACAACCCTTCTGGTGAAGAAATTTTTTCTAGTATCCAATCTAAGCCTCCCTCAGTGCAACTTAAAGTTATGACATGGACCTGCTGGAGTGGGTCCAGAGGAGGGCCACAAAGGTGACCAGAGCGCTGAAGTAACTCTCATACAAGAAGAGGCTGAGAAAGTTGGGGTTGTTCATCCTGGAGAAGAGAAAGTTCTGGAGAGACCTTATAGAAGCCTGAAGGAGGCCTACAGGAAAGCTGGGGAGGGACTGTTCACAAGGGCATGAAACAATGGGATGATGGACAATGGTTTTAAACGAGAGCAGAGTAGATTTAGATTAGGCTTCAGGAAGAAGCTCTTCACCGTGAGGGTGGTGAGACCCTAGCACAGGTTGCCTGGAGAAGCTGTGGGTGCCTCATCCCTGGCAGTGTTCAAGGCCAGGCTGGACGGGGCTTGGAGCAACCTGGTCTGGTGGGAGGTGTCCCTGCCCATGGCAGGGAGGTTGGAATGAGATGGTCTTTAAGGTCCCTTCAAACTCAAAGCATTCTATGATTCTATGATTTTCTCTTGTACTATTGCTTGTTATTTGGGAGAAGAGACCGACTGTTCTGGTTCACAGCATTCTATGAAGGCGAGGGATCCTATTCAGAGGCACAGCTATGGCTGTGCCATCATCTTTCTTGGTCATCAAAACATAGCATTGTAAATTCCACAGCAAGTATGAGGCAGATTAAAGAGTCATCTGCTTTTGTTACAGGAGCATGAAAAACTAGGAGAGAGGCTGTATCACCGTGCAATTCAAATGGAAGATCTAGCCACGTGGTAGAGGAGCAGACTTCTTCCTGAGCCCTCTCTGTTCCTCAGACACAAAATACTTTTGGTGATCCTTGGGGGTGACTCAGCACTTATCAGGATGTGTCTGCAACTTAGAAAATTATAAATCAGAGTAAAAGAAATTATTTTTACACCCTAAAGGACCATGAAACACTGAAATCTTCAGGGATAGCAAATAAAATGCACAGATATTTAGAAGCGTTGGTGTAGTTCCTGCCTGCTCACAAGTGCATACCACGACATACAACAATCCCACACACAAGCACATGTGAGGCAAGCAAACATGCATCACAGGCACGCACGCACGCATACACACTCTGCCTTTTGTAACAACAACCCCACTTTGTTGTGCACCCACGAAAATGGGAGAGACTCGCAGAGTGCTTCATTTGAAAGAGGGGAAATATATATATATATATATATTTCCAAACCAAGTTTCAGAGCAGTACTTTCTAAGCAATGCAGCATGATCCCTCCTCTGGTTGGGATAGAGGAGGGAAGGGGATGGGGAGAAAAAGAAAAGAGAGGGGGGAAGCACAAGTTCGTGGTTAGATGGGAGCTCCCACCCATTTCCTTTCCTTGCCCTTCCCAGGCATGTCAGAGCTGGGAGCCAAGACAAATCAAACTCTCAGGAGCTCGCAGACAGACAGCACCACTTAACGAGAATGTAATTGCAGCCCTTGGAGGATCTGGAGGGAGGGGATGAGAAGGGAGGGGGGGAAAATATTAAGAAGGGGGCAGTGCCCTCTGCTGCCAAATTAAAACTGTCGATGTAGAGGATTTCGAGGATAGAAGCCAGCGGGATGCAGTGAGACTAGGGCAAGTTTGCAAATAAACAGTCAGGGCACATGGCAGGGGGAGGAAAGTTGACCGAGGTTCATCTGAGGTCAGCAGGGTTCATCTGAGGCCGCTCCAACCCTCTCCTTGCTCAGCTTACCGGAAAGTGAAATGGATACGATTATGTCTCCTGCCCTCACGTAGGCATTACTCTGGTTTCTTTAGCTTGGGCAAGCTGAGGTCCTTGGAGGAGAAGTGGTAAGAGCTGCTGTTGCTAAGGAAAACTGACTGCAGAGCAGCAAAAACCCTGTGCTGGGTAGTTCTGGAGCTTGTGGCTGCTGCTGGGACAGAGCTTAGCAAGGTCAAACAGCGCAATCAGAGAAGGGCAGGTTCTCATCCTCGTTTAGCAGGATGGAGACTGCAGGGCCGTGAGACTAAGGTCAGGGTTCATGCCACCTAACTTTAGCCTTCTGAGTGCTCATCATCCAGCTTGTTCCTAGAAAAGAGAGAGCCTGAATCCATTGCCACCCCAGACCAGCATGAACTGGTGCCCAGAGGAGACCAAGGGTGTCAGATGTCCCCCTTCTCCTATTCCAAGTGTCCCTTACAGGGCTCTCTGTCCAAGAAGACACAGTGATACCAGCCTAAAAAATGAAAAAAAATCAATTCTTTTTTTTATTCTCTTAAAACTTCCCCTTACCCTGCAATTTCCTCTTCCCTCTCTCTGTCTGTGGCTTCTCTCTTTACAGTATGAACCCACTTACTGGAGTTGCAATACTGCTGGGTTTTCTCCTCGACTACGGCAGCACTGAGCAAGGTGCATTTGATTCCTTAGGGACAATTTTCAACATCAGGGCAACATAATACAGTGTCAGTGGCTGCTCACTGCATGTAACTTTAGCCATAGATTGCCAAAAAGAGGGAGAATTCTAGAATAATATGCGAGTCTATCAGTCCTGGCACTCACCATCCCATATATCACAGCACTTTGCTGACATATGTCCATGATATATAATAATAAACAGTAACATAGTTTGCATATAACACAAATAAGTATTTAGCATGTGTATAAGCTATATATGAGTGAGGTCTTGTTAATATTATTGTCTAATCAGTCTTTGATGTAACAAGACTCACATTTTTGAGATTTTTTTTTTCTTGGGGAGTCAAAAATTTTTCTTCAGCAGGTGTTGGAGGCAGACATGACTTCCTATGAGCTTTCGGAAAATCATCCATTAACAGGAGAGGTGAAATGGTTTTGTAAAGAATTTTCGGTAAGGCATATGAGACACTGAGAAAAAAAAACAACCTAAAAACCTCTAAAAAACACTCAAGCACAGATTTTATCAGATATCAGGATTAACGTGTGTTGAATTGCTGGTCTGGCTGGCCCAGGAAGAAATTGTCAGTCTGATCTTGCTGTCGTTATGAGGAGGAAAGCCTAAAAACTAACAAAATTTTTTAATGAAGGAAATACTCCAATGCCCAGGTGTAACTAGGCAAACCCCTTATTTTCATACACTTGTTGTCATGTCCTCCGTCACTAACCCCTTGCAGTTAAATGTTTTAATTCTACACTTGCTTACTTTTCACATCTGTCACATCTGGCCTTCTCCAGTCTGTCTTCTTCCTCCCTTGATTCCACCATGCCTCCAGTCCATCAAGTTTTCTTGTCTTGCTCCATAACTCTCCAGCTACAGATGGTGTGAAAAGTGTGAGGGTTGTTTTCTTTCTTTTCTAGGCATGCACTAGGAAGGGAGCCTGACCCATATCACAGAATCATAGAATGGTTTGGGTTGGAAGAGATCTTAATCAGCGTCTAATTCCAAGCCCCCTGCTACAGGCAGGAACACTTTCCACTAGACCAGGATGCTTAAAGTCCCATCCAACCTGGCCTTGAACACAGGGAAGGAAGGGGAAAAAGTAAATAAACACTGTTACTTTTTTCCTTTTTTAAAGTCCGAAGTAGTTGCAGACATATCTCTTTTGTGGGTCACTAGACAAATCTTATTCTGCAGTTCCGGAAAGAGATTTCAACATTCCTTGCCTCCCAGTTTTCTCTTAGACTGGATCATCACTCAGGTCATCCTTGAATTTTCCCTTTTTTTCCTTCTCTCCCAGTCAGTATCTCACTCCCTGATGTGCCATTTGCCTTAACTAGTGTCACTTTATGCAGTATGAGCCAAGAGAGATTGTACACCCAGTAAAGAGGCACTGAAGAAGCCAAAGGGAACACGCAAGAGGGAGGTGATGGGTCTTCCTGGTCTACCCATGGTTTCTCATCTTGTATTAGTCTCATACAACAAAGGATAACATCTAACCATTCCTTTCATGTCACATTTTCTATAAAAGCAGAACTGGTATCCTGCACCCAGAAGATCTCTAGTGTAAACTAGAAGACAAGGAATGGATGAGTGTTGTTGAAATTGAAGGTTGCAGAATGAGGTAGGAAACAGAATTCCTCTTTGAAGGACAATTCGGAAGTCTCAGGTAACACCTTCTTTGTTCTGAAGTAGAGTGTGAACAAAGCCATGAAATTTCAGAGCACCGCCTCTTCATCAAAGTTGAAGTGATGAAAACTGAATAATCAACTTTGGGAGTTAAAACTCTGTAGCCAGAGCTTCTGTTCACACCTGCACCCTCACAGTCCATATGCTCAGTGTGACAGGTCTCACGGAGATGGAAAGTCTAAGAAGAATATTAACCCCTAGCCAGTAGTTCAGATCGACTGATGGAGATCTTCAGAACTTTGCTAGGTGACAGGTCAGAGGAGAAGGACTCTCAAGTTTTAATGTCCCTTGCATGACATCTCCACTGCTGGTCGTGCAAGGACTTCAACATTAAGCTGAAGCATGGGAACATATCCTCTCAGAGGGCTCTATTAAGTCTAGGACCTACTAGCTGTGATGGAAGGCCAAGGATATTCTACTGTTCTCTGAGTTCACATATTAGTCATGTTGTCCTCTGGACAATAGATTAGTAGATATAGTCTTGATTTGGTGAAAAATCATGGTGCTGCACTGCCTATTTATTATTTTGTGAAGCAGTAAAGGCTCTAGGCTCTTCATGTCTCTGAAAGCAATGAGCAGCTGGTTGCTAATTACTATACAGACACAAAATATGACTTTCAAGACTATTAACTGGGTGGAGGGTTGGTGTGGTAGGCATGTGTGTGCACATCTGTGTCTGTGGGTGTAGGGGATCTATCAGTAGATGCTAAAAGCATGGGCTGATGGTTGATTTCCTGGAACTCCACTGCTTTGAGAAGTCAGCTTTTTGAGAACCAGCTGTTCAGGTTGTGTTTATCTTGAGGTGTGAAGCAGACTGCATCCTGGTAGGATCAGGGTATGGAGCAGGGAGGTGAAGGAGGCAGAATAATTAGCAGATGTGTCAGGTTGAAGACAATCCAATGACTCCATTTAAGGTAGGAAGCATCTCTTGGAACATAAGATTTGATGAGGTGACCTTTTGTATACAAACTCGCCTCGGGAATAGATAAGCACACATGAAGCCATATTAAAATTCTGTTTGCTGGTTTCAGTGATCAGAAAGAGCCTCTTTTTTTCAGTCTGAATCACCTGCTAGTAAGTATTGTCACAGACACATTTTCTTTCCCACAGTGTGCAAAGTTTGGCCAAACCTTGTTTAGCAGCAGTCATGGCTGGCAAGCTAGAGCTTATTGCTTGGCTTTTCCCAGGCTTTCCAGAGCTGCTCTGTTCTCTCCAGTGTGCCCTGAGCAGCTCTTACACATAAGCTGGAGCAGTGCTTCCATGTGTCTCTGCACGGAGACTTCTCCAGCGCAGTCCTAGGGTGATGCAAAGCTGCATGCACATTTCAGGATCTCTCTCCCAGTGATGAAAGAATTCCGTGTAACGTCTAATTGATCAAGTCTTACAGTGTGGACATCATACTCATTAATGTCAACTTCTGGCTTTCCTCCTTTCCTTAGCATGCACAAAGCAGAAATAGTGGATACCATTTGTTTGTGGCTTTTTGCTCAGAGGAAAAAAGTTCTAGTGTAAGAAGAGTCTTGAATGGCTCACGGAGCAATGGCCATTGGATAACTTGTTTGGAAATTCCAGCAAATTGTCCTGGCAAAACAGGTTTGGAAAATAACAAGGAAGTGCAGAGGATGCAATGTCATGATATATCCCTCTATGAAAGGGTGTCGAGAAGCTGAAAAAGCATTGGCATATTCCTCCTGTTGAAAAGACAATAGCAGTGAGGGCTTGGCATGATCTTCCCTGAAAAAAACATGGAAACTAGACATAAGAGCAAAAGTTCTGGCAGCACCATGTTTTCCCTCAGCCGCCAAGAGCTAGCGGTATTTGGAACACACCACAGTGAAACATAAAATATATGTATATTCAAAGAAGGAGAAAGTGGTGTGATTTTTTTCCCTTGTTTCAAAAAGGAGCAAGGAACAGCTCGTTACAGCTTCTCCTGGAGCTGAATCAAGGGAAAGCAGTTAATGGTCTGTTACTATCACTTCACAAATACTCACTGATCGCCTTTGTAGGTGGCACTCCCATTATGTTAGATGCACGAATTAAAAAAAAGAAGGATGTCTCTAGTGAAAGCACAAAGGTCAAGTTAGTTAAGTGAGAATCTTTGATGTGGGAGGGCATCATGCAGGATCATATAAATATATCTGGAGCTTCAAGATGTACATGAGAGAGAAGGTTAGAGGGCTCACCTTGAAGTGTGGAGAGCCAGGAGTGGAGACATCTGTGTGGCAAGGTGGTACAACTCCCCACTGCAGTACAGGACCACGGGTGGCACCTCATCTTTCAAGATTTCCCACAAGACATGCTGTCAGCATTTGCCTTTTACATCAGAACAACAGGTGGGGTTTGGTGCATGGGGTCCTGTAACAGCATCAACACCACAGCCCTGTGTACAAGTTTCAGAGCACAAGCCCAGTGCAGAGGACTAAGAGAAGAAGGGTCAGTGATGCATCTCATACAATGTGTGGGAGGCTGGGTTGGACTACTGAAGCCCTTGGAAGTTGTAGGGTTGCTATCATTGAATAATGTTGAGGGGCTCTATTTTACTAGTATTGCAAAAGAAAAACTCACTTAATTCCTTTCCTTCTGGAGCGCAACTTAGGATTCATGCTCTTCCCACAGGATATCAGCTGATAAAACAAGAGAGATGTTGAAACATGTTAATGTCAGGAAAACATGAGTTTCCCTGTTGTTACCCTTTCAGTCTCAATGCTGCAAGATTCCCGGCGTTTCAAAGCCCTCTGTGGTGTCAGTTCTGGATGACAGATTTGTGCAATGCTCTTTGCTGCTGAGGCCAGGGAAAATCACCCTGGGGGTCTTTTATTGCACAGCTGGACCTTCAAAGGTCTCTTGTGGTACCTGCTCTTCAAAGAGAGAAAGGCACTTTCTCACCTTTGAGGATCTGGGTCTAAATACCTTTATGGACTTGCCTGTTAGTAAAAAGTGGAATATTTCAAGACCCACTTGACTCATGATAAATGCATGAACATCACCTTTCTTCTTTGCTTGACCACTCCAGTTACAGCTGACCACAGTCCATTCCCCAGAAGACTTGGGCCAGGACTGGAAACCCAAGTTGTGTTTTTTCCACCCACCTGGAATAGGAAGGAGTCTCACAAGTTGCTTTTGGCTGCTCAGTATGCAACTTGGCTGTGGCCACCTTTCTGTGGCTTGTTCTCCCCAGCCTGTCTTAGATCTGACACCTTTTTTTTTTTTTTTTTTTTTTTTTTTTTTTTGCCTCTTACCAGCCCACATGACTTTGGTTTTGCCTTCTGGGATCCTTGCCCTGTTTGTGCACGCATGCATAGTCCCTGTGGGTTTCCACTCTCTTGTCTTGTACTTGGGACTGAATCATTCCTTTACTGTTCTTATTTTTCATCTTGGCTTTTCTCATCTACAATACATGGCTCCTGCCTCCTAAAACTCAGGTCCAACAGCCCAAGTCCCTCACTCAACCTCAGTGTTGGTCAGACAGGATAAACCCTGAAACATAATTTTTGTTTATTTTCACCAAATAAAGACAAGGTAAATTTGATACGGAATTTTACACGAACTGCCCTCACACAAAGTGTGATGACACAAAGTCACTGCATGGCTGTGGTCTCATGCAGCCAAACCCTAATAAATGCAACCCTTATCCAAACAACAACACGTAGAAGAGGAGACTGAAAGAGACAGAAGTGTTTTTTGCAGCAGTGACCTCAAGGTCAGATCAGCCCCCTCCCAAAATCAGCAGAAACAATTTTTTATAAACTTAAACACCACTGCACTTCTTCTAAGTCCTGAAGTCAAAACCATGTGGTGAAAAAAACGCTTGATGTTTTTATGCCATAAGTCTGAGACTTATAGAGGGGTTCACATATGTTAATCTCTCATTATTTGGGCTACATCTCTCCTCTTCACAATTTAGATACACGGCTGCTCTCACGTGAGCTGTGTCTGGTGCCTGGATCCCAGAGCAGGCTGCACATACTTCTGAACCTGAGAAGGCATCAAACAATGGGATCAAGGCTTAAGAGGTCACCTCTAACTGTGAGAATCATCCCCCCCTATGCCTCAGCGCTGTGTGGAGGCAATCAGTGACCTAAGTAGATAAAGACTAAGTAGGAGTCAGGCTTCATACCCTGCTTAAGATGCAGTCTGATAAATCCAGTTCCACAACAAAAGGCTGATAGTTTTGTTACCTCTCAGGTTAGTCTATCCTGATTATAAGTCTCTAGATTTATTGTGACAATAGCAGTATTAAACCCCTTACTGAAGTAATATATATATCAACTACTTCTTTGAGTCTGTCTTACTGGGTAAGGGGTAGGTTTGTTATCTTGTTGGAGCAATTTAGCACTCTTGATATGTCCAATAGTGACTCATTATGATCCTGACTTCTGCTTTTTGTAAGTAATTTATATTTGCATAACTTAAAATATATAGCTATATTAGATATATACATTATTAGATATATTAGATATATAGAGATATATATAGAGTCATAGAATCATAGAATCATAGAA
>NW_009693951.1:44466-50778 GCF_000703405.1 Apaloderma vittatum | reverse complement strand
AATCCGGCTGAGCCAACCCAATACAGTTGCCAAGTGTAACGAGTCTGGAGATTGCAAATGGATGTATTTCTGTGTCCAGATCTCTGGTCAGATGGAGGAATGCACAGATCATGTTAGACTTGCCTGCCTGAGCATCCTTAGGAATTGAAGTATTAAAGGCTGGAAAGTAACTAGCAGGCAGTGTCTGTAATTGAGGGGGGGTGGAATTATGGCCTAGGGAAATTCTTCAGAGCGATTCCCATTAATACAGATAATAAGTGTGTATTTTAAGTACCTCGGAGGATTAGGAGCTTGTCTTGGGGCAGAAGCTGAGGGTGGATCTTCTCACTGGGAAATTCTGTAAGGTGTGTTCCCTCCTTTTTCTTTTCTAGACTGCTTAAAAACACTTGAGGTTGGTTCTGGTGAAGATAACTGAGCCCTCTCGCTACACACCTGGTTTAGCACTAGTTGCATTTAAGGTCTAAAAATGGGAATACTTTCTCATGGTAGATTTATTTGATAATTTTGTTGATTAGCCTAAAGACTATGTCTGAATATTCCACATATGGCTGATGCCTGTTTGAGGAGAACATAAAATGCTTTCTCTAAGCATGAAAAATGCTAATTATCTTTTCCCCCTTTGCCTCTACTCTTAGGTCTGTTAGAGACAGATGTTACTTAGCAAAGGGAGGGATGAACATAACTTCTTCTGAGCTCAGAAGAACTTAACACAGGGAATACATCTGCTGCACTTCACTGATGTGTCTGTTCTTTGATTTCCTCTTTGAACAAACTTCTCTGAAAGGTGGCAGGAATTGTTGATAAACAATCAAAACTAAGAAAGGTGTGTGTTCCCCAGAAAAATGGAAGTTTTACTCATGCTAAGACTTTGAAAACCAGAATATACTATGTATCTATTCACTGAACACAACATTCAGGAGTAAAGTATGTAATGTGATCACAACTTTCTCTCTTTCTTGGTCTTTCTTGTTTCGTTTGTTTAAGGGTTTGTTTAGTTTGGCAGTTTCAAACTAAACAGTTGCAAATTTAAGTATCTAAGGTAATGCAGGTGCATGGCTAGTTACACGTGTGCTTGCTTTTTGATTTGGTAGGTTTGGCTGTTGATCTGCCTCTCCTCAGCTCCATTCTTGTACTGGGTCTTATACCCGGTATCTGAACAGACAGCACATAAACTCATTTAGAGGAGCAGAGGAATTGCATGTACCAATGTTTTGTTGAGGTAAAGACTTCTTCTTAAAACGAAGCATTTTTGTTGTCTTTTTGTTTGTCTTGCAGGTTGATCCGGCTTTGAAAGAAAAATTAAAACACAACACTGTGACACTGGAATCTGAATATGAGGTAAAATAAATTTGTTGCCTAGGGCTCATAACCTTGGCTACCCTTGATTACCCTGGCCGCTGGTGGATTGTATCTGTCCCTAACTAAAATTAGCTCAGCCATCTGCCTTTGACTCACTGATGTCCAATAAAAACAAGGTTTTATGTAAAGAAAGGATTTTGAACATGCAGTGCTTCTTTTTGAACACAGCTTTACTTTGATGTTCAGGTGCCAAGTACAGTGGTAGAAATAAATTCCACTGTTTCTGTGGTTAAACTAGTCTATAAATGTAGAGCTGACGTTGGCCTTAGAGGGAATGTGTGTACGTGTATGTCAGCATTTCTGCTGTATGAGTTCTGATGATCTTTAGACCAAATTACAGAACAACGTGCTTTTGACGTGCTTTGTTATTCATTGCTTGTGAAATTTAGGTGTATCTTTCAAACAGCTGCCATTCCCTTTTCACTATTTCAGAAAATTTATAGAGAAGTATTTCCCTCTTTCCTCAACAGTCCATTTTCTTCAAACATTAGTGAACTCCATAATGGGTGGTTTGGCCAGTTTAATATCTAGAGTTTCATAAATCTTCAGGCCTGCAAAAGCCATATTAGGAAAGCTGGAGAAAGCCTCCCTCTATCCAGAAACAAAGGTTGAAGCTATTTAAGATAATTTTGAATGTTTTAAAATTACTTGGATCAAACATCTAGCTAACACTGTCTATCTCTATGGTCTTTATGCTGAACATGGGTTTTCTTTATCTTTCCACACCACATTCCTGTCACAAGCCTTTGAAAAGCTTGATTGCACCCATGGTTCTCATATTTAGGTGTCCAAATGGCAGTACACAATCTTGCTAATAAAAACTATCTATTATATTACTCTTCTGTGATTTGTCTGAAGTAAAAATAAAATTTACTTTTTGTTTTTTCACATGCCTAATTTCACAGAACATCTTGGAAATTGTTCTAGGCTGTTCTTCTCCTATGAAGAACTGTGTTTTGTGGTCTAAGGGGTAAAAATATTTGATCCCTGAGTATACATGGAAAGCTCCAGTGGAAACTCAAAGCATACAAATCCATTAAATTCTGATTGCCACTGGGATTATTGTGTCTCGCACTTGCTGTAGACTATACTGTAAGGCTGCTCTGATTTATTTTTGTGGGAGAACCACAAGCAGTAAAAAGAACCACATTTGTCCATTTAACTCACTACCTAACCTCAAAATCAACTGATCTGTATTCAGATATGCCTTGCTTTCTCTCCAGAAGACAAGTAAGTAGTTGAAGGATAATATTTAAACGGCCATAATTGCATTAGCTTTATGGATAAATCAATGATAATAAAATACAACTGGCATAACAACATATTACAAGCCTACCAGGTAATGAGGCTCCTTCCTGATGGACAGAAATGACAAAAGCAATCTTATTATTTTCTTAATCTAAACTGCAGAGAGTTCCCAGGCTGAAGTTCTTCCAAAGTAGTGTTTGAGTGTTACAGAGGGCAGAGCAGTTCAACAAAACAAATGGGTTTGCATTTGCACGTAACGAAAATAGATTCAGATTATTGTTTTGAACTCTAATCTCAATTTGTACTTTTCTGTGGGCACCAACTTGCACACACTGCGAGTTCGTATTCATTTCTTACTTCAGTGAAACTTGTGGAACAATCATCCATCATGTGCATACACTGCAGGCTCCACACTGAGTACATTGCAATTTTAGTGAATACTACCTCTGTATTCTGGTGGACAAAATCTAACCAAACACTAAGTTACAGCTCACATTTGGGAGGGTAGTTTTCTGTGGAATCCGTGTGTTCCAGTCTGGGGGGAGTTTGGGTGCGTTTCTTCCCTCGCTTCCTTATGCTTTTACTTGTCCAGCACACCGCTGTTGAGAGTGTCTTCTAATTCTATATGTAGGTCACATTGGAGGATTACATTGGTGGCTGTTACTAAATATGGTATGATAAGAGATCAAGGACAGTTAAAAAAAAAAGTTGCTCTTTTGAAATGTAAAGCCTTATTTTACAATATTATTAGCATTATATCTGCAGCTGTTGCTGAGGATACCAAGCCAGATCTTTTGAAGCATGGTTCCCTGATGCATGCAGATGTCCACTGGCTCTCCCTAATACTTCAAAAATTATCTTATTGTCCTTAGAGAAATGTGCATATTGATTATATGGTGAATTCTATGATTCTATGGTTTCTCCTATAAGCATACTCCTTTATGGGCATATTGCAAAAGATATATTTCCAGTATTTTAAGCATGTTGAACATGTTGGAAACGAACCGCATTTTGTCTCCGGTGTGGTGGTGATGAAAAGTTGTAATCACAGATATATTAAATTTACTCTAAGGAAATTAACATAAAGACATTATCTTACCTTCTAATTTACTAAATGCTATCTTCTCAAACTATATAAAATTTGCGTTATTTCATGCAGGAATGTTTCTGTCCAGGATACTATTTTGAGGAAGAAGGAATCTGCATGTGTAATTCATACGTCTTTTCTTGTGTCTCAGATCTGTTAATAATGCCATTTATCTTATGCCTTGGGACATGCCAGGGGAGCAGGCTACCTTTGCACATGTTCTCCATTGTTAATGTGTTCCTCTTGCATGCTTATGTGTCCTCATGAGGCCAATTAGTCCTTGATGCTCCCCTTTGCTTAATAAATCATGGCTCTGTCCACTAGTGACACTGGTACTAATGTGGATTTAGTTCTGCTGCTGAGCTGGGCCTTGTAGAACACACTGTGAAAAATGTCATGTTTGACCTGTGACAAAAGCCTAGAGTATTTTATATGAAAGGACAAAAGTAATGTTTGAAAAAGGAGGGGACAAAGTAAATATTATTAATGTGATGAGTGAGAAACATTCTCATGGATGTTCGGCAATCACAGTACATTCCTTTTCATTGGTTTAAATGCAATCTCAAAATAACAATCCTTAGTCCAGCACGTGGTTTCTGTACTTCTGTGAAATTAATGGTCTAGGTACACACTGGGCTCAGTTTTCAGATCGCAAAATAAAAAGTTGTTGTTTAGGGTTTTTCAGGTAAATAAAAACATCTTGAACAAGAATTTATTAACATTTTACAATGGAAGAATCAATTAAGTTTGAATCAAATATGGGTTATCCAGTGAGCACCAATGGCAACTGAAGGCAAATGAAAAAATATCACCATAAATAAAAAGGCTGAAGGATTGCTATGGAAACAGTAAATCAGAAGCTATAAAGCAAAGAAGATTGATATAAGATGCTAAGGACATAAGATAGCTGCCTGGCAAGTAAGCTGACAAGAATATGGGTAAGAGGATGGTGTTGCAGCAGACTAAGAATAAAATAATGAGGATGTAACATCATGAGTAACCACATGGTCAAAGTAGAAACATTCAAAAATGTATTTGTATTTCTTTTAGAGAAAAATATCCTTTTTATTCAAAGCAGATGAGAGAAGGGATGTGCTTGCAAACCTCTTAATAACCAACTGAGATATTTTTTAATATCTATTAGGCTCTCATGGTTTATAGCTGAGTTCCAAGAGAGTGCTGGGAAGACTTTGATGGCTGCTGAAAATCTATCTGGGAATGGTGGTTCTCTGGGAACCATCCCGGGGCAGGAAGGTGATATTTTTAAGTGTTCTGTGAGGTTTGGGACATATCTCGGCAATACTGAGTACTTTTTTCAGTGCTATGGAAGAAACTGTGAAATCACTACTGATGTCCAAGTGACACGAAAGTGTTGAAATACTAAAAAATATGGCAAGGCAGGGACAGAGACCTGTTCCTATTACTTGAGAAATGCAGGCCAGAGCAGACTGTGTTATGAAAAAAGCAACTCTGGAAAAGATTTAGAAGTCGGGGAATAAAAAATTCACATTGATCTTCTGCTGCGATTCTATGGCACAAGGAGCTAATTTGGTTGTTAGGAGTATAAACAGGAATGGTAGAGGGTAGGAACAGGTGATTTTCCATCTGAGTGTGGCACCGATGAGGCTAGTGCTGAAATGCTGGATCTGCTTCTGGTGGCCACATTTTGAAAAGGGCTTTAAAAATGCCATAGGTTGCGGGACAGGCTGAATAGATTAACTTAGAGCTCGAGAAAATGCTTTAAAAGGAACTTAAAGGTTTAAATCTTTTTGAAGGTACCAGAAAGAATATTATATGTAAATACCTTCATAAGAAGAAAGTGCTAGCTATTGAAGACTTTTTATGACAGTAAAGATACCAAAATGTGACATAAGGTCCATTATTAGTAGATGGCAAAATCAGTTGAACACAACAGCAAGAAAAATGGGTTCTCTGTCTTTCAGAATATCAAAACTGTAAAACTTTAAAGTTTTCCTTCAACTTTTTGAAATGTGTAGTTTGTGCTAGACATTGTATTCGGAGTGGATGCTATAGTTCGCTCCTTTTCTTGACATTTCAACAGTCTTGCATGCCATAGTTCAAAACGTGGTCAGAGAAACACAAGAAGATGGGATTTGATGATGGGTATGGCCTGGGAAAAGTTATGGTGGAAAAGCCTTCTTGTAGGAAGAAGGACACTTAGAGAAAAGTTCACAGGGTATCTTATTGGTCTTATTTCTGGAATTAATTACTGTTAAGTAGTCCTGTTAATTCTGTCCTGGTCGTGTTTATAAGTCTTTGCGCAAGATTTTCCAAAACTGTGAGCTATTTCTTTCATGTGTGTTGCATTTGCACTTTTCATATCCCATAAGAAGACACTGATTTGTCGTAGATGGAAAACAGGCAGTTAACAGTACAATTAGACAGCAGACGTGGTCGGGACACACCAGTACCTGTTATGAATAATCTTTTCTCTTCACTCTTTGTCCTCTCTCCAAAATAGAATCCTTTATACCTGCTTGTACTCTCTGTACACTGTTTTGTTTTTTTTTAATCCCAGAGGAACTGACCAATTTACCATGTTAGGATCAACACTGTGCATTGTCTCAGTCACCAAAAAAAAATAAATAAGAGAGGAA
>NW_009693951.1:42988-44435 GCF_000703405.1 Apaloderma vittatum | reverse complement strand
TAGGGAAAGTGTCATCCTCACAGCATGGCTGAATTCTTTCATTTATTGTCCTAAGGCATACTGCGAGCTTCTACCAGGCAGTATTGGGGATATTTTCTAATGCAGCTGACTAGGTAGAAACGTTAAGCACTTATGTCACACTAATGGACCCCTAGTGGGGAATTACTAGATCTTTGGTAGTGTATAGGAATTTTGTGATGTGTAGGAATTTAGCTGCACAGTAGAGGCTGTATACGTTCCTCTCATTGACTGACTTTGAAGAGGATACAGCAAACCAGATAGTTTTGAAGGAAGCTCTTGTCTCAGCAACCAGGCAAAGTGACTTTTTGCAAGAATATCCTCCTGTTTGTTTTGCAGAGCCTTTTTTTTTTTTTTTTTACCAATTTCATAATCACTATCTAGAATATTCCGTGACTTCCAGTGTATTTTGAGATGATACCCACATGGACACTCAGACTAAATTTGAAATATTTTAAAGATTGTTATGCAATTTTTGCATGTTCTTTGCTTCTCAAATTCTTGTTGTCTGTCTTTATTTAATGCTCAAACAATGCTGTACCAATGTACTCTGCAGTAGCAAGTTTTAGTCAGAGAGTGGGTCACTGTCTGTCTCAAGGTGCTTATGGATCAAAGAGAAAAATGAGACACATGAGATGATGGTAGAGGTTGACTGTGGAGTTTGCACACTTTTGAACTATTTTAACTAAATAATGAAACTTTAAAAAATTGAGTGGAAAATTTCCCTATTTCAGCCCCTGAATTCATCATACATCTGGTAAGGCTTGAGTTTTGCCCAAGTATAGCTGGAAGACATCACTGAGAAGTTCAGAGTCTGAGGGAAACACTTTTGGCAGTTCAATATGTCATACTCCACCTTGTCCATGGCATCTTCCCAGCAAATTGCTGGCGAGCCAGTGTCCTGCTGTGCCATCTCACAGCTCTAACATGAAAATGAAGTCTTGAAACATGATGCAGTTCAAAACCGAAATACCCTCCAACTGTAGAGACCACGAGACCTTACCTTCTGAAAGTTTATCTTCATTCTTCTTAAAATTTAGAATAGATGCCTTACTCCTTCTGAGAAGTCTTTCTGATTTGATTTTTAAGAACTGTTGGTTCTGATATAATGAAAGGTAGATTTATTCACTAGCTATTTGTGTACATTCAGTAGGATTGCTGAGAAGTAGCTTTACTGTCACTGGCAATATAGCCAGGGACTAACTATCCTCACCATGTAGCCAGGAGATCTTAGCCACAGAGAAGAAACGGGAGCACAAATCAAACAGGAGCCACTGATGTCACTGAAAAAACTATTCATGACTAAAAGGATTGAAGTTGCTTTGCTAACATTTGGCCAAAAATATAGTTTCTACACGGAGAAAAGCATTCTGCTTCAGCATGTAAATTGACTAGCATGTTCTGGAAGTGAGATGTGTGGGAAATCAGC
>NW_009693951.1:0-42978 GCF_000703405.1 Apaloderma vittatum | reverse complement strand
CCAGAGTCCCAAACTACGCCAGCTCCATGTGAACGTCACTTGAACTGAGGCCAGGGTAGAGGAGCAGTGTGTGAGAGGCAGAAGATTGAGCTTACTGATTCGGAAGGGTTGACTACTTAATAATTTTGATTGCTGATTTGAAAGAGCATGGTTACTTTAAGGTAGTTATTTAATGACGTGGATTTAAGTTTAGTTTTACATTATTGTTGTAAACCTTCTCTAGTTGTTTCTTTTCTTATGTTAGTACTTTAATAGTCGCAACCTCCTGCACATTCCTCAGGTGTCAGTATTGGGACAAGTGCCGTGTAATGTCTTTGTTGGTGACATGGACAGCGGGATCAAGTGCACCCTCAGCAAGTTTGCCAGTGACACCAAGCTGTGTCATATTGTGCCAGATTTTATATAGGCAACCTAAAAAAAATTGGCCACACTTCCAAGTATTCATAGTCCTAGGGAGGTGTCTCTGTGGTGTCAGAAGGCTTTTCTGGACTCCAGACAAGGGCATGCTGTGGAAATCTGTATGTTCTTCCTACCAGCCACAGAACTGTCATTTTTTTGCTTTTGCTGCATGCCTACACTGTAAAAGATCACACATCCGCTTCAGCCAAGCTCACCTTTATATAGCTTGCAAACATCCTAAAAATCTGTCCATGACTGCTTCTCTTTTAGAGGGTTGGGCTGCAGTAACTAGGACATACCTTTACAAAGTTTAATATGATACAAAGTTGGCAAGATCAGGTGCTCAACATTGGGAAATTCTCTGGTTCTGTTAACCTGACTACGTCTCCCAAGCTGTAAATTCAGAGATAAACCTTAGTAAGCAACACTTCTCTTTCTGGGGCACATTAATCATAGCTAGATAAAACTTTCATGTTCAAGGGAAATGAAAATTCTTCTAAATATACTTAACTGCTTAATTAAAAGTGGAGTTTGCTGAATTTTGGATGTTTGATCTTGAAGGTGTGCTGTTGCGCTCATGCTGTTCATTATGTTGGATGTTTCAGAGCTTCATTTTTGCCAAGAGAAGAAGATAAGCTGCACGTAAATGACCCATGCATGAATTCCCTTGACTTTACCCTGGAGCTTGTGAAGCCTTTGGCCTGAGAAGTCTGTTTTGGGTGATCTACAGGTGTAATGCATACATGGCACTGGGTTATTCTCTGAGGTTTACAGTAGTTTTTAAGACGTTCTTCATTTTAAAAAGGGAAACTGCTTGTCAGTTAGGAGGAAATCATGGAAAACCCTAATTTCTAGATGGAAACTCAAGGATGTATAACCATGTAGCTTTAACCGAGTGCTATAATTGTTTGGTTTACTCAATAACTTGCATCACTGTGGCATCTTCACATGAAACTATGAGAAGACTCTGTGAATATTAATTGAACTCCGACACCTCTGAGATGGAGGCAGGTCCAGTTCTCATTCTTCAAACTGGGAGAATGATGCACAGACAAATTGGTCGTGCCGTTCCTTTTCAACATAGCCACTTAAAAGGGTTTCTGTTTTCTCCACCCAGTGATTCCTTCAGCTGAGATAGTTCAAGGGTTTGCATAGCCTTATGCTTAAATAGCATTCATTCATAAACACTATATTTTTTCCCTAATCTGTTTTATTTTTCTGATTGGGACATGGCCCCATGCAGTGGTCAATTAGCATAATTAAGAGGAAAATAACCTGTGGGGAAAGAATGTCACACCAGTTCACCATGGGTTAAGTAATTGTGCCATAGATGAATGGCATTAGATCCCACTGAAGTAAGCCACAAAACCTCTGTTGGTTTCATCATTGCAGTTTTTGCCAGTCTTCATCAAAGCCAAAAAGAGAAGCAGTGCTCTGGATGCTTACATGAAAAAAAAAATCAAATTCTTCCCTTAATACAAAAAAAACTTATTCTGGCCATGGCATCCTGCTTGATGACTTGCTTGTATACTGATAACATAAAACCTAAACATTCTCTGGTTGGAAAAAAATACTTCTTTTTAATTGAAGGATTAAATCACTAATCACAGGCTATTAAATCACTAATTTCAGATATTAAATTATGTCACATCCTAAACAAAGTAAGTAGCACCAAGGTTATATTAAGAAAATAAGGTGTCAAAAAGGCGGCTTGGGGAAAGAGTTGTGAAAAAAAACAGTAAGCCATATCAGCGTGATGATAAAGGTAAGATTTTCAGTCACACACAAGACAGCAGATTCAGTGTTAGCCTTAATTCTGTGCCTCTGCATCTATACGTCATTAGAGTTCCTCAATATATCTTTTATAGTCTTTAAGCTCTTTTGACACCCTCGGAAGAACAGACTGGTTGAATGCATTTCTTTCACTGTATCTCTCAGCCATGACAATATTCTTCCCTGGCTCATCTTTTATCTGCAAATGGGTTTGCTTCTCATAATGCTGGGAAAAAATTGTCTGCCTGAATTAGAGCAATTTCTTTCTGTGGTGCTCATCACAGAATTTATTACAGCAAGCTATAAAGTAAACAGGATTTTCTTATCCCTCCTTTCACATGTGGGAAACTTTTTTTTTGCGAGTGACCACCTTAAATTAACTCAGCCTGAGCACCAATAGTTCTGAAAGAGTTTCTGCAGGTTTCAGTTTGTTTACTGTGGCATAAAGACTACCCTGGAAGAGGAGGATTCAAACTCTCATTTAAATCTTATTTTATTTCAAGGCTGACAGAGTATTATGGCTTTTACCTAGTATCAAGCCATGTCTCTGAACTAGCAATTAGGAGGTGAAAATCTCTTTACATCCTGATTGGTATCTTAGTGCCAGTCAAGCTGTTTTTAACAAAAATCTTAATAGTCAAGTGTGTGGCAAACAGTTGATTTTTTGTTGTTGTTGTTAGCTGTGCCAGTCTGCATAGCTGCATGTTTTTCTTGAATTTACAGCTTCTGTCAGTCCAATACTTTTAAGAGGCAGTTTAGCTGATTTAGGAGGTGAATCAGTAGATTAATGGACTACGCTGATCTTACTTTAAACAGCTAATTTTCAATATCCTTTGGGCTATTTGAGACACGCAGGAAAAGTGCTGCTGGTCTGATCTGATTACATTTTGTTGTAGTCTCCAGTGATTGACTATTTAGTAGATTTGAATTGGGACAAAAAGCGTTTTGTTTTCAGACTGTCAGTTCATATGGATTTCAATTTAGTAAAAGCTGGGACTGATTTACCATCTTTATGTGATGTCTCCCTGAAGTTTGATGGGCGGAGTCCAGGTGGCTAAAAATTAAAAAATAAGAAATTAAAAATACCGAGACAGTAGAGTGAAAGAGGTTGACTTCATCTGAGAGGCTTCATCTGAGAGCAGAACTAGCTGCTTGCCTAAATTCAGAAGGACTGTCAGTTTGATCTTATTCTCAGCACTAGGATTAATTAAAAATTTTTAATTAAAAAAATAATTAATTTTTTTTTAATTACAAAAAATAATCCTAGTGCTGAGAATAAGACCAAACTGACAGTCCTTCTGAATTTAGGCAAGCAGCTAGTTCTGCTATGTATGTGTCTTTGGCCTATGTAAATGTAGTAATTTATTCTGTATTATTGTAAGAATTTTCGTCTCAGTCACCAAGCAAAAAGGTTGGGTTTTGATTAGTTACATGTGAGGTTGTGTTGTGGCTTAAACCCACCCGACAACTAAACACCACCCAGCCGCTTGCTTGCTCCCCCAGACGAGGGAGAGAACCAGAAGAGTAGAAGTAAGAAAACTGGTGGATTAAGATAGAGAGAGTTTAATAGGTAAAGGAAAAGCTGTGCGTGCAAGCAAAGCAAAACAAGAAATTCAGTCACTGCTTCCCATGGTCATGCAGGTGCTTAGCCATCACCAGGAGAGCAGGGCTGCGTTATGCAAACGGTGACTTGGGAAGAGAAACGCCATCTCTCCGAGTGTTGCCTGCCCCCTTCCCCCTTCTTCCCTCAGCTTTATGTGCTGAGCACGACATCAGATGCTATGGGATATCCCTCCGGTCAGTTGGGCTCTGCTGTCCCAGCTGTGTCCCCTCCCAACTCCTTGTGCACCCCCAGCCTATTTTTCGTGGGGTGGGGTGAGGAGCAGGAAAGGCCTTGGTGCTGGGTAAGCACTGCTCAGCAACAAACTAAAACATCTCTCTGTTATCAGCACTGTTTCCAGCACAAATCCAAACCATAGCCCTGTACCTGCTACTGTGAAGAAAATTAACTCTATCCCAGCCAAAACCAGCACGGGTAGGTACGTGTGAAAACAGCTATAATGGAGAAAAGCACTGCAGAACAGATTTTTGGGTCCCATTTCACTGATGATAGTCCTTCTTACACTTAACGTCATGCAACGGCAGTCCTCTATTCTTTCAAAACTTGATCAGTTTAGAAAATTGAATTGTCTGATCATGGTGCCTTCTGATAACTGAGCAGATACCTGTCCTGTAAACTACTAATTTTCACAGATCCTGTTGTGTGCCAGTAATTCTTCTTGAATTGCAGCAAGGTATCAAACTCGAAATACAGTCTGTGAATTCATTAGAATCTTAAATTCTTTATATTTTAATTGTCAAAAATTAACTCTGCCAATAGATCTCAGCTGAGACATGAAAAATGACAATACCATTTACTGTATGTAACCTAGGATTGTTTTATTCTATCATGATACCACAGTGTTTTCCAGGTACCTTTATGTTTCGGTTGAAAACTGCCAACTGGAAACTGTACCGGTTTCTTTAGACTGTACAGTTTTGAAATATTTCTTGTTGTGGACAAACATCCTTGCTGAAAAGCCTTTGCCAACTTTCTGGGGCAGATTAATTTGTACTTTTGGTAAAGATCTCCAGTATGCCTGTCTCTTTTGCTAGACTTCTTTATGTAGCCTATCTTTAGATACTACAAGATTTGTTGTATGTATTTTAAATGTTGATTCTAGTTCAGATTTTGGGAGCTGAGCACCCTTGGGAATAGTTTAGATGCTCAGAGCTGTATGGTACCTTCGTGTTTAATAAAATCAGCATACTTCCCTTCTATTAAATCACAAGGTTATTTTCAGTGCAGTTTCCTTGAAGCTTCCATTGGAATCAGATGTTAAATTCTGAATTTGCAATCAGAGTGGATAGTCACTGCTGCATGGGATGATGGGTCCCTTCCCTCCTTCTCCCTCCTTCCGTGTCAGCTCAGATCCCTTCCAGTTGAAGTGAAGTACTAGCTAATCAGAAGATGTATAGTGAAGACAATTCTTCAGAAAGATCCACGCCAACTCCGCTGTATAAAAAATTCAGTTGCTCCTACCTTGTGAAAGTCTGCTGTGTTTGGGCATGTGTTCTCATATATCTTGTGTTGAAAGTTGCCTAATTCCTTTTGATATCTGACTAATCTCATTGCAATTTCCTCAACTGCAGAAGTGGCGGAAAACTTTTACATAACATGAACTAATAGCAGCGGGGCCTGTTCTGTTAGAGCTGCTGAATTATTCTGCGACTGTTATTCAAGTCCCTCAGCATTTGCTGTTTATGTAGATGATTGATGGCAGGCAAATTAGACTACAGGCTCAGGGCCGGGTTAAGTGTTTTCTGGTGTATTTTTACAGCATTTGCTGAGATGAAACCCTGATCCCCAATCAGGGGTTTAAATCCTGCTGCAGTACATATTGTTAATGGTATGCAGTATTGCCCTTTCCAGGAGCATGTCGAGTAGCCCTGTTTCTGGCAGGGGTGCAGATTGCCGCCTCAGTCTCCTCTTGGCAGAGTCCTGTCGTGTCTGATGTGCCATTCCAGGCTGCGGGCTGGTATGTGAGACCTGAGGTCTGTGTCTGCTGGGAAGGGACTTTGATGTATATGTGTCCCCCACCCCCAGCAGGTCTGTGAGGATACGGGGTAGGTTTGCCTTCTTCAACTGCAGCACTTGGTAGGTGAGGTGAAGAGGGTGCCCACTCTTCGTTTTTGTGCGCCTCAGGCTCATTAAACACTGTAGTCATTGGTACTTCTGAGCAAGGAAGCTAGCAACAGGCAAAGAGGTGAATAAAATCAAGATAGTTTTAAGTATCTGACCATTCAACCTGTTAGCATATCTCATGTATGACTTAGTGCAAGACCTGTCTGTGATGGTTGGGTGCCATGAGAAACTAGGCAGCAAACATGGCGTGTCTCACTCAAGTTAAACCCACATGCATTGAAGGGGATTGCACTGTCGCTGTCTTTGTGCTAGATTGTTCTTCTCCAGTGTGCTTTGTATCTGTGCTGACAGGATACTTCAGGTCACTAATTGCTAGTCTGTTTGAGCTGTACCAGTGCTTTGTACTACTGCTACTTGAGCACATGGCAGACTTGCAGGTGAAGAGTAGATTTGGAAAAGAAAGTGAGAGATGAACAAAAAAGTGAATGCAAAGTATCTTCGGTCATGTTCAGATGCTGTAGTGCGTCCTGTCCAACATGTTATTTATCTGTTGATAAGCAGCTGCAGCAATGCCCACCCTTGTCATTTATGTAGCTATTTGGATAATTCCCAATTTTTTTTTCCCATGTCGTTGAACTTCTCTTGCAGGGTAGTTGAAAGTTTATCAACTCAATAGTGGTACTGAGTTTCTTGTGCAAAAAGAAAACAATTTAGAGTAATATGTACTTTAAATCATGGGACTGTCAAGGTGACACTGTTATTTTTCCCATTTATCTGCAGAAGCTGGACAAGTCTGACTTGGATAACTGGGAGAACATCAGAGGACCCAGTCTGTGGGAAGATTCCAGGACTGTTCAGAGACAACGACGGGAGGCTCTACGTCTCAAGACCGAGTGACTGAGCAAGCCTAGTTTGGTGCCTCTGCAAAAAAAAAAAAAAATCTCAGGCTGGACTGTCTTGTTTTTTAATCCAGTGTCAGGAACAGATATGGGAGGAGGGGATTGCCGTGAGCACTTCATGCTGGTGCATATATATATAAAACTGTGAGATCAGTTCAAAAGGCACTGTATTATATGAAGCTCTTTGTTTGCATCCATTTGCACAGAGTTCCACAGGCTGTATATATGAATTCTCAATTAAAAAAATGACTGATTATTCTACTGAGAATATCCCGTTGTTTTTCAATCCCTGTCGTTCAAAAGTGACATGCTTCAGCAAGGAGTTACATTTCAGAAGTCACTTGTCACTGCCAGAAGTTGTTGTCCTAATGAGAACAACGGTGCTGTCATCTAGATGTGTGTGACCAGATAAATGCTGCTTCAGGGAGCCCCTGCGTGACTTCAGGCTCTTAAGCTTGGAAGGGACTCCAGGGGCCATTCGGAACAGTGAGTCCATTTTTGGCTAAATAATGTTCTTGTGTTTCATTTCCAGGAACTTGACAGAGGCATATACAGTGTCAGCTGGTAATCGATCAAATAACATTTGTTCAGCTGTGGTTAGACTTTTCTGATTAGTTTATCAATACCTTTGTGCAGGCAGGACCTTTGCACTGGAACTTCTCAGTTTAAGCTAGAAGAATTCTTCCCTCATCAAGAGCTGTGGTGTTTCCCTGTGAGCAAGTATTGTAGCAGAATCTTCTCAAACGACTATAGCGTGGCAAAGCTCATCTTACATGTATCATTACATGTATATTTGTGCGTGTGCATGGAAATTTTTCATCTTTTGAAGAATTCTGACATGCTTGTCTTTTTATATTTCTGTACTATATGTCTGCTGTTAGAAGAAACCATGCTAACGTTCAGGACCCTTGTGCTGAGACAGTTCAGTGAAGCAGCATCTAGTCCAATTCTTCAAATTAAATGAAGCTTTTGGGAAGGTGTCACAACAGACTTATAAAACTCCTCTTTGGTGGAATTGAATAGAAGAGCACAGATCAGCAACAGCAGATTCTAGTTTCAAGGTATTTGGTGACACCTAAATGTAAATCCTTTTGGAACTGTCTTTGGAAGAGGTGTGGTCTTATTTGCATTTGAAATGCTGTGCAAGATGTGTCAAATGCATCTAAAATTCCTTTTGGACACTGTTTAAGGTGGCCTCCTTGTTCTCATTTTAAATCTTCCCTTAGCACTTAATTTTCTTCAGTCTTTCAGTGGTGAGGACCAGCCTTTCTCTCAGAAAGAAAAATCAGCATGGATTTTTAGAGAGTTGTAAAGGAATTCATAAAGCATTAGATGAAATATCTTAGTTATGTTTTGTATGTGTTTTCTTCAGACAGAGTCACAAAGATCATCAGAAAGTGTTCCATGTTATCTGGAACAGGGTTGGAGCTGTCTGTTTGTATGTTTCGCTGTTCAATATCATATATATCTTTGATTATAAATAAATGTACTAACAAATAAAACCATCCAGGAGCGGAACAAGAGGAGCAATAGAAGAGTGAGGTGATCATAAATGCTGTAGGAAACAACTGAAAGACTAAAATATGGAGGCATTAAGCTTTGCTAGACCTACACAAGAAGAAAGTTGGTTTAATTGTTTTGTCATTAGTTTTACCTAAAAGATAAAAGAATATTTTTAGGCAAATAAGATATAAAATAGGACAAATAAGGAGTAATTAAAACTGCATACCTTGCTAAACATTTTTTCAACTCTTAAATTCAGATCCAGGTGCAGTTCCACTGACAGCAGCAAGATTGATTGCTCATCATTGATGCATTGGCTGCTCTGACTGGGTTAGAGCTTCTACATCCTCATTGTTACTGTTAAGGTACCAGCTGGACTACTGGAAATGTTTCTTTACATTCTCTCATATAGACCCATCTTGTGTGGCCTCTGCAAATTCACTGTGTCTTTTCCAGAGGCTACACATCGTCCTTTCCCCAGCCTTGATTGAAGAGGAGGGGAAGTTGCTGTTGCTTTGCATATGCAGGGATATGATCACCTCCCAGTCCTGCAACTCTGGCTCACAAACTGGACCAACACAACCCCTGGGGTAAACATGCGGTGTTCTGCGAACATCGTGCATAGGAAAAGCTAACCCTTGCCCCAGGGGAAAAGCAAACCTATTCCTCTGTCATGAAGCTCTTGGGCTTATCAGTTTTCTTGATGAACAAAATGCCATTTGGGGCATGGTTGTCTTATTTCAGCAGGTCTGGAATCCAGTTGTAAATAATTACTTCTCTGGAGAACTTTTATTATAACTTAGGACCCAGTTTTAGTCAGTTGGTTGCTGGTTGTGGGGTCTCCCCACTCCTCTCTTTCACAGGCACTAGATTTCCTGCAGTTTCTGAGGGCGTGTTTGTAACTACCTTTCCAGTGGCATGTCTGGAAAGTGATGGATTTATCTTAGCATCTCTGAGAAACCTTGACATCCATTTGGAAAACTTTCCAACTTGCCCTTCTCTTCAACTTCCCTTTTAAGAGACATCCCATATCTATTGACAGTCCACCAAAAAAATTTCCACTTTACCTTTTTTTTTTTTTTTTTAGGCCTGTTGACTCTTTTATGAATTAAACCTTTTTTTTTTTTTTTTTAGGCCTGTTGACTCATTTATGAATTAAAAAGAACAGCAACAATAACTTTTGGCGGGTACAGAATCTGTCCTTTACATAAAATGGGGAGAGCCATTTCAGCGGTTTCTCTTTAGTGCCCTGCACTTGGACAGCGACTTCATGTTTTATGCTGTCCTTTCCTTAGCCATTGCATTAGAAGTAGTACTTAGGAAAGGCGTGTTGAGAGTCAAGTAAAGTCTTTTAAGTTGTCATGCATCCTAAAAAGTAGAAAGCACTCCAGAAATGTGGAGAATTATAGTTCTCAACACAAACAAGAGAAACAAACAATTGCTTCAGGACTCATGCTTCATTTGGGTGCTTGTTTGAACTGCCCTTTTGAGAGGGCATGTTACAGCACTTTTGGTTTGCTCTAAGGCACCTGGGGACAGCCTTGTTGAATTCCTGAATTGTTATTCTAAACATCTGTGGCTGGGAGGAGGGGCCAGAGGTAATTAAATGCAGATGTCAGCCTGATTGACACTTTTGCATCCTCTTTGGTAACAAGCATATACCGATTTCAGGGGATGAGAATAAGCCTTTAGTGAGAGATGTTGAAGGGGTAGAAGAGAGGACTGAAGAATCCAGATATTTCTGGTCAGTGTTGCTGAAATTAGAAATAAAAGAAGGAAGTCTGGCTAGATGTCTCTGTGTGTGTGAATGAAAAATGAGTTCTGAAATCCCTGTTTAGACAATAAAGTTTCTTTTCTCGAAGAAGCTCTGATGAGGTTGGTCTCTGGGATCTTCCATAAAAGCAGTAGGACATAGAAGTGAAGAGAATCTGGGGCACCTGTCTCCAGGGACAGGGATTGCTCGTTGGAGCACTCGTGGGTATAACCAGATCTTTGTATGAGATTGGCCCTGTGGATCGTGCTTGTTGAGTGTGTTTGTCCTCTAGTGCTTCGAATTTGCAGACTCATAGATGACCCAAAAGAGAAAAGGTTCGGTATCTTAGTTCAGCTGCAACACAGATGGAGAGGCTTAGTGAAAGCTGTAGCTGCTGTGATCCAGAAAAAGGTTTCAAAACCTGCTCAATAGCATAGCAGCTGAATTTCAAAGCTCCTAAATACATCTGGAGGAGCAGCTAGGTGTTAAAAACTTTTACGATCAAAATGCAGAGAACAGTCTTGCCAATAATCATCTTCCAAAGTCTTGAAAATGGCCCCAGTGACCTAAAAAAGGTAGTTTATGGCATAGTAAGCGATAGGTGATGGACATTTTAGACCGAAATGTAAAATGCAGAAACTTCTGAAAAACAACTTAAACATACCCCATCATCTGCTGGGGAGCATACCAAAAAGCAGAGAGAGAAATCCATTTCTTCACCAAGAGACGGCAGCTTTGAGTGATGTAAAGGTCACTGTTCTTGGGTGTTTTACATGGACACGTTTTGTGTACGTGCATGTGTATAGGTGAAACGTAAACCAGTAGGTTTCACCTTCTGAAATAACTACATAGAACCTTGTTATAAATTGAGGGAATAAAACCCAGGAGCCAATTTAGAATTTAAGTGATTAATAAAATTTATTAAATTTAGCAAGCGGCTGAGTAAGCAAAACAGCGCTGGGCAGCGGGGAGCAGCTCTCACCAGGAGTGCTCATACCACAGCTGCACCCGTGCACGGGCAGATACCTTGGTTATATGCAAAGAAAATTACATATTCATTAGATGCTGGTCGGCTGCTCCTCCTCTTGACACCTGCGCAGTGCCTCCTGGTGGTCTTGGGCAGGGGTCTTCAGGTACGAAGGCAGTAGGTCTTCCTCACGATAAACTTTTACCTTGGTTCAAAAACTAGTTGCTCGCAGCACATTTCGTAAGATATCTTTGTCCTCGAATTCCACAGGGGCCTTTCATCACCAGATGGTCCTTTATCACTAGGTTCTTGTCAATTATTTTTTGTTTTTATATACTCTTACAGTGCGTCCATCCTGCTAGTCTTTGTTCTTTTGCAGCTGGTGCTAGACAGCTCCCCCTGTGTACAAGCCTGACCTTGGTGCTGGGGAAGATTATGTTTGCTTAGCAGGATATTATAGCCTAAACAACTTCATTTCTAGCACAGCATAAAATTTGATGAACAAATTCTATATGCCTTCTATAACAAACCTTATACTTGATACTATTGCATTTGCTCTGAGTCGCTACGTTTGAATTTCCAGCACAAGTCCAGAGCAAGTTTCATTTTTGTGTCTTGTATTTTTCAGAGGCTTTTTGCTCTGCAATAAATGGGAAAGCTTAATATTATCCTTTGCTTCTAACTACTTTACATCCCCTGAAAGAGAAAGAAAAAAACAATAAAGGAACAAAGAAAGGAGTGATCTGAACTCTTAGAGAAAGCAGAATAAGTATTTTTATATGAAAATGGTCAAAAAATATTCTATAAACTTTGATGGATAGAAAGGCTGCTTTTTGTCAGTGTTTTCAGAGGAAAACCTCTTTTCATCCTTCAGTGGAGTAAGGTTCACAAAAAAAAATATAATTCCATCTATTTTAGCCTAGCTAACTAGAAGGTTTTAATCAAAAGAAGGTAAATGCTTACTGGTAGGCCTTCTTTTCCTGCAAGGACTTCCAGACAGACTCAGCCAGCACACAAACAGCCTCTAGACTTAGAAACAAAAACTCCCTACAGATGTTTTACTTAAACGTATCCTCACCCCAGGAGCCCAAAGCAGTCTTTCATACCACTGGAATCAGACCAACCATATTTTCTTGTTGAACTTGTGCTTTAACTGCATGTTTAACCGTCTTGCTTAACACAGGCAGGCAATTAAATTTTCACCCTCACCAGCTCCATGCTGCTTGGGAGGTGTGTTAAAATTAAATTCAACCAAAGCAGCAGCTGGTAGTGCTGCAGAAAGGACAAGTAAAATGCGGCTATATGTTGCAAAGAGAAGAAAACAATACATGTGACAGAGTTGCAGGTCATTGGAGAAAGAAAGAAAAAATAACAATCTGAAAACCAGAAATACGAGAATACTGCATATTGCCATTGCCTCTGTAGAGGAAATTTATACTTTTTCACCCAGTCTGCTCAGAGTCTGCCTTGATATGCCTCAGTTAATGGAAAAAAAGACCCCATGCCTGTTTTGAGGTAGTCAGTGAGACCCTTTGTGTTCCATAGCAACCCCATTGCATGTGCTCAGTGCCAAAGCTGTAGGAAGCCAAGGAAGCCAGATAGCTCCCAGGAGTAAATCCCAGATGGGGCCACAAATAATAAACTCTTTGCCCTACAAATCCATTCTCCCTCCTCTTTCTGTCCTGTCTTCTGCTGTTCCTCCTAAAAAAAGTAGCAGATAGGTCTCTGAGCTACTCTTTTCTAATGGAGCTGGCTGCAAAATGTCACCCTCTTTTTTTTTTTTTTAAAGTTCATTTTCCACCAAGAGCTGGAGAATAGTGGTCTCTAAATTAATTTGAAGATGTCGTGTAAAATGTAAGCTCAGCAGCACAGACACGGTATTATATCCCCTTAAGTATGGCACCCAGCATACACTGGGTCTCTTTTTATCTTTAGATACACAATGCTGTGCTCTCTATTTTATGTACAAAGGAAATTAAATGTACTTTTTTCTTTAAAAGATGAGATCTTCATCCATCACCAGCTGTCAGTTCCTAATAATGTTGCCCAGAGAAGCGTTATCTGTGATTTAGTGGCTTTAGTGGACTATCTTTTGTTGAACAGAGGACAGTAGAATAAAATTTCTGCCTAATATAGCTCTTTTCATATTCCTCCTGAATAAACAGAGCAAAAGAAGAGAGCAAGAGAAAAGAATCTTAGGTTCCAGACTCAGGTTTCTTCTATTTTGCAATACGTAGGGCATTTTAAGAAAGAAAAGGAAGGAAAATGAAAGTTTTAAAAAAAAGGCAATAAGAGAAAAGAAAAAATATGGAGAGAAAAAAGCTTAGGGACAAAAATAGTAATAGAAAACAGAGTGTTCTTTCTGACTGGTCCCTCTGGATAGAGTAAGAAGGAAAATTGTTTCTGTCTCAGGAAAAACTTTCGAGCTCAAAAAAATACTTGTCTCAAATCAGAATGAAAAGTCAAGTATAATATTTTGCAAGCTAGTGTTTTGGTTTTTTCTATTTGGGTGGACTGCAGTGTTTTATTTTGCTTTTCATGATTTTCCATTCTTCATTTTTTTGACTTGGGTAGCTTAACTCTAAAGTGAAAAACCACCACTGATCTTAAAAGTGTGTTTTTCACTTAAAAGACCATCAGCACCAAATGTTTCAGTGGTTTCCAAAACTTTTCACAAAAAGCGTACTCAGTAAGAATAAAGATCTGTGGAAATAGATCCCACTCAGTAAACAGGCTGCAAAATATTAATCAACCAGATAAAAAAAAAAGTATTTTAACAGTTCTTTTGTCAGTGGTACCAGTCAGTTACTTCATTAACTGGTGAACACTGATCATTCAGAACACCTGCATTCAGGAACTCGCACACTTGGAATTTAACAGAGGATTTTTTGCTACTCAGTAACTGGTGAGAGAAGACCTACTACCCCTTACTGCACCCAATATTCTGCTATCCCAGGTCATGACAGCGTAAATTTTACATAAACTGGTGAAGTTGCCTCTTAAAACCAGTTCCCGTTTCTCCCTGCTTCCACTAATACCACAAGCTAAATTGGTTTCTCTTTAGTTCATTATAAATGAGGTAATTTTTTATTAGATAGTCAAACAGCATGCTAATGTGTCTTAATACAATAGGAAGAAACACATTTCTTACTTTTTTGCACATTTCTTGTAACGGGCCTTTTGGGCTGCGTGCTCTCTGTGAAGTGCAAACATCCTTATCAGCCATGCTGGAATAATAGACAGCAAAATCATATGTTTTGTTTTTATCAGCCTTTAAATCAAGATGATCTCGAATGCAGTTTTATTGAATTTTTAAAAGTTCATTCTGGTTCTGATACAGAGGGTTTTTTTGGGAAGCTTAAAAGTAATTTATGACAGTGTTTTGCAGCTTGACTTAGGGTAGTTCTTGCAGAGGAACAGCTGAGAATATGCATAGTGTGTTTCAGTTCAACTAAACCCCAGTATATTTTAAATAATCAGAAGTTTAATTGTCTTGAGTGTTTGTTTGAGTGTCTATTTTAGTGCATCTTCCATGGCCAGCATAGAACTTTTGTTAAGTGCTTTGAAGTTTCTGTCTAACCCAGGTTACTCAGACTTTGCAAGAAAAGCACCTGTACTTTCCACGGACAGACCCACCCAAAAATCAGTGATTTTTGAATAGAACTAGATAGAAGAGACCTTTATTTCTTACCTTTCATCTATTCAAGATGATTTCCTACCCCTGTAATGAATTATTCACAACAGAAATTAAAAATTGAGCGGTCTGTGTCCCTTGAAGCTACACAGGGTTGTGCAATGTTATCTGACATGTCCATTTTTCTAACACATACTGCACATGATCTTAAAAGTGCAGATATAATTTCCTCGTGAAGCCAGATTTGCATGTTACTGCCTCAGATTAATTTCACTAACTTGCTGGTATCCTCTGCATGTACCATATCGTGCATGAGTCTCTCAGTTATTCATCCATGAAGTGTCTGTTGTTTTCCTCCCATCTTCTTTGCTAGCAGTTGAAGGATGCACAGGAATTTCTACAGCTCCCTAAGGTTAAAAACATGAATGTTTCTTCTCTCAAAAAGGATATTTTCTTCAAAAAAATATTTTAAATTCTGTTGCTGGCAAACACTATCCACTTCACCACTTTGTATTCTATACAGAATTATATTATTTTTCTATTCATTTTGCAGATAATGCCAAGAAACTGGCGAGAGAACAGGTGTTAGTTCTTTCTGTGCTCTCTGCCTGGAGACACTGTGATCTAGGAACTCCTGCAGCTGTCAACCAAGGTATTTCTGTGCTTCGTCCTTTTGTCCTTGAAGAAGTTTCTTTTGCCCTCAGAGGATTCCCCTACTCTCTGCTTTCTTTTTGTGAAGAGGTGTAGCAGGAGATCTGCTATGTGGAAAATATGTAATACCTTAAGTTCTCTTGTGCATCACCATGTGAGTGCTAAAGCTGTTTTTACAAAGATGTGCGTTATATATCAAAGATAGATAGACAGACAGACATACACACATATTTAGATCTAGTCTCCAAAGACTGCATTCCTGTTTCTGTGCACTCATGGAGAGCTGGAGTATGTCCCTTTACAGCCACTGCTCTGCCAAGGTGGGTACTTGCAGGGATCGCCCCTGCGGGATGAGGACGGCTGCCTTAGCAAGAACTGGCTATGCACAGTGATTGCCTGCCCAGGTTACAGAGAAGAGAATTCGTTTTCCACCAGCATACATAGTAGCTGCATATAAGTCAAAGAGTCTAGACAAATACTAACATCAAGGCAGATGCAGGCAGTGATCACCGCATTCAAAGGTAGATGTCTACCAAGGTGGGTTCTGCTTTTTCTTCCCTTCCACTGGAATTGGAAGGCACTTAGATGATGAGTTTTGAACACCTGGCCTTTTTAAGGTTGGTTTTGGGTGAGCTGAATCCCAAGAAGTCTCCTCATTTAGTAAGCAGTCCTGGGAACTCCACTTTTGGCCTTCATGGCAGTTCATGGAATCATAGAATGTGTTGGGCTGGAAGGGACCTTTGAAGCTCATCTAGTCCAACACCCCTGCAGTGAGCAGGGACATCTTTAACTAGATCGGGTTGCTCAGAGCCTCGTCAATCCTGACCTTGAATGTCTCCAGGGATGGGGCATCCACCACCTCTCTAGGCAGCTTATGCCAGTGTTTTATCACCCTCATTGTAAAAAATTTCTTCCTTTGAAGTTAAGACAAAACATTTGAATGGGTGCTTGAAAAAACAGCGAGGGTCTGTGTTCCTCTGCTAGTGCCCTGGAGTTTCTCTTCCTGAGCTCTCTGGGACAGGGTTACTGGCTCTGAATGAGTTTGAAAATTACATCATATCTGATATTTATGTATTTTTTAATTTGTTATTCCTTCTTTATCCTAAAATCTGCTGAATTTCTTGACAGCTTAGATAAAGATTAAATTGTCATAACAAAGATCTGAAAATATCTTACTCTGTCGTGCTGGTGTTGATATAGAAAACACAATCCTGGTATTGCCTACTACAGCATTAATGTATCTAAGATACTCTTCTGATGAGGGAAGTCATGGCATGGACAGGGAGAAGGCTTTCCTGGGCAGGACTGAATGCAGTCCTGTCTGCTGGGTGAATTAAGCTAAGGGAATACATCTTTCCTATTTCAAAAGCAGTTTTGCTTAAACCATCCTTCAGCCAAAGCTCATGTTCTACGGGCAATAAGGTCAGAGCATGCATAGTCTCCTCCGAGTCGACAGGGAGCAATAAAAAGATATTTTCTGCCATTAAAGATAACCTTATGTACAGCAAGGGCACGAACAGTGTGTCAGCAAACTGGCCCTGCGAGACTACTTTATTGATGCTGCTTCAGGTTCCTTGTAACATGCAAAACAGCATCATTATTACAGTAGAGAACTGGCGCAGACCTTTCAGAATTATGTATTAAGTCAAATACCATCTGCCTAATGTGATAAATTCTAAGTATTATTCCAAAGAGCTTTGCCTGAATCTCCTTGGCGGAGCACGGAGGCAGCTGCCAGTTGCTTTTATCCTTGTTCCGATTATCACTTCTTGGCCTTTTGGCTAAGATCTAGTATCAGCTGAAATCTTGGCATATCCTCTCTTTGGGGACTCTCTCCTGCCCTGGCAGCAGGCTGGGTTCAGTGACCTCTTAGCTCTTTTCCATCTGTAACTACTATCATTCCTGTGACCTGGCAGCAGCTTTTAGAAGTCAAGTCCCTTTTAATGTGCCTTGCAAGTACAGCTGAGATGCGTTGGCCCGGATTACTTCTGTTTCAAAAGGCAGGTGGGCCTCTGCTTTCTAGTGTGGGAGAAGTTGTAGTGGAGTTGAAGGGTCTGGTTCTAGTCTTTTGGAGGCTGACAAAAAGATTTAGCTATAGCAGGAGTTTCTTTCCTAGTTTTAATTACTTGGGTGCTTTGTGGAAACAGGAAGAAGAGATTTTTTGGAAGAAGACAACATGGGTAAGTCCTCTGACAGCTTTACACTCCTGTATCAGTGGAGTTTTGGGACCAGACAAAAAATTCTTAACATAGGAAGACCTACAAATACTGTGATAACATAGAATCATAGAATGGCCTAGGCTGGAAGGGACCTTAGAGATCATTTAATCCAACCTCGCTGTCATGGGCAGGGACGCCTCTCAACTAGATCAGGCAACACATGGTGAATGAATGGGGATCGAACCCATGACCTTGGTGTTATCAGCACCATGTCCTTATTTTTCTAGTTTTGGTAACTGTAAACTTTCTAAATGTGAACCTAAGTATCCACCAGGGACACAGCCATATTTAGTGCCTGGAGTCCTTACCTAATCGTAGCTTTTCTACACAGTTCTATTAATTTGCAAAGAAAAAGGGTTTGTTGGGTGGTCAGAATGGGTGGAAGATGCTGATGCCCCAGATAAAAATCTTTGAAAGCTATTTTATCTGTGATTTTGCTGAGACACAGTTTTTTTTCCATGCCTTGCCTTCCTGAGCTGCGACCCGTTGTAACCGTGTTACAGGGCACGGGTGCCTCTCTTAAAGCCTGTGGTATAATGCAGGTGGCATGCTCCTTCCTTCCTGATTTGTTTTTCGTCCTGATAGACCTGCAGCAGTGTGACCTCCAGGTGAGAAGCTTTCTATTAGCAGATTTTGGTCATAGATCTGTGCCCATTTTTCTAGCATATTCTTTTCAGAGAAGTCCCTAGTTTTGCTTTCTGTAGTGGACCTGCCTCAGGGATTATACAAAATGGTTGCATCAGTGTAATTAATGCATGACGGGGTTGGGTGGGTGGTGTTTTTGTTGTTGTTGTTCTGGGGGGTTTTGCGACTAAGTCACTCGTGGAACAGGATATTATATATATTGTCTCTGGATGAGACCATAAAAATGATACAGTGGAATCTTGAGTGTAACTCAAGTAAAGGAATTTTGCTCCAGCATTCCTATGTCAAACCCAGTAACTACAGGATGTCTTCCAGCCTTTGTGTTGGCAGAGATCACTTAGAAACTTCACCCTTACCCCTGCAGCTACCCTTTGTAGAGGAGATACATGGAGGACATTGTTAATTTGTTTTCTGTCTAGGGATGGCTGGCCAAGTACCCTCCAAAAACCCCTTTTTTGAGATTTGGAGCCAGCTCTACATCCCTTGGCACAGGGAGGGACGTAGGAGACTTCTGCTGCCGGAAACCTCTGGCTGGCATTTGTGGGAAGGCAATGATATGTTCCAGAGGCTTAGTCTCCCAGCTGATTTTGTCTCAAAGATCTGTCTGGTCTAATGACACAAGTCACGGGAGGCCAGGTTTTGTTCACTGTCTCTTGCTGCTATTTTTGGGATGTGATTTTTCTGTTTTGGATGACTGGGCGTGGAGGGAGTGTTGCTGCGCTTTAGGGAGCACTGCAATTAGATTCCCTCAAAACAATCGTGATTATTAATTATGACTGGTTTGTTACTAAAAAAAGAAAAGGTAGAAATAAATAATAAACCACGGTTACTTTGAAGACAATCTCTGTCTCTCTCGGTGTCTCTTTGAAGAGCTTTGAACAGACCTAGGAGCATTTGGGCTCCCCTTAGGGGACAGCAGAGCCCTCATTGCTATACGTGGCGGTGAGCCGTGCTCTAGTGTAAGTAATCTGATGAGTTCTCTGACAGGAGAACTACATTTATCAGTTGGTGACCCTTGTGTGGTAAATCCCAGATAACTGCAGCAGCTGGGCAAATCTCATCTGTGTTCCAAATAATTAGCAAAAATATTTGAATCAATAATGGCAGGCAAGCCACTGAAACAGCTTTCCTGAAGCAAATTGGTGAATAAACACTGAAAATTTTCAGCCCAAGTGAAATCTGTTTACTGAGGAGAGCTGCTTTCTCCCTGTGAGTGCATGGCCTCAGGCCTGCAACGCTAACAGAAGTGTTACTACCTGAGATCACACTTCATTATCCCATTAGAAGCTGAACTGGAGAAGTGTCACGCTAGCTGCTGGCCCCTCTTGCCAGCCTCTTGCTCCTCCTGATGTCGAGGTTGGTTGGGAGATTTCTTCATGTTGGGAAGCAGCGCTGACCTGAGAAGCCACTGCTGGCTGGAGTAAGCTGTGGTGAGCCTGTCTGCTGGGAGGGCAGGGGAAAGAAAAACATCTGTTTTCTTCCAGTTTCTGTAGAAATTGAATATGTCATGCAGGGAGAACCTGGCAGCATTGCTGTCAGTCTCTCATGGGTGCCACGCCTCAGTGCCTGGCTTCTGGCAGGAGTTCTTCACCGTGAACAAGCAGCCTGTGCCTTCCTTGTGGCAGTGGCTCTGCAGAATGTCTTTGGAGCTTTTTGGAACTCTCTTAGCATTTATTTATACATCACACACATGTATAATGTATATTCAGTTTGCTTTTGTTTCACAGGAGCTGCAAAACTCTTTCAGTCTGTCCAAGCACACGTGAAAGTGTCTTTTAAATTAAAGCCATCTCTTAAAAAGGAATGAATTTTCATATTCCATAATCAAAGCAGGAGGTCATCTTCTCTCTGCTTAATTTATCTGGAGAGTTAACTCATGTTTCTGAGTTTACTAAGGAACCTGTTTCCACATTCCGAAAGGAGTAATTCATTAGCCCTTAATCCAAATTTTCACAGAATTGCAGAGGTTGGAAGGGACCTCATAAGATCATCAAGTCTAACCCCCTGCTTAAAGAAGAAGACTCTACCACCTCTCTGGGCAGCCTGTTCCAGTGCTCTGTCATGATTTTATACTTAGTCTCTGATCAGTAAGTAGAACGTAAACCAAGTGTGCTAGTTTTGTGCATAACGATGTCCTCTTCATCTAACCTCACTATGAAGTTGTTATATGGGGCTTGCATGCTGCCACAAAACATCCACCTCCAAGGGGTTTTCTGCTGGAGCACCTCTCCTATGAAGACAGACTGAGAGAGTTGGGGCTGTTCAGTCTGGAGAAAAGAAGGCTCCGAGGAGACCTTGTTGTGGCCTTCCAGTATCTTAAGGGGGCTACAAGAAAGCTGATGAGGGGCTTTTTAGGGTGTTGGGAGTGGTAGGACTAGAGGGAATGAATTGAAGCTGGAGATGGGTTGGTTCAGATTGGACATTAGGAAGAAGTTCTTCACCATGAGGTTGGTGAGACCCTGGCACAGGTTGCCCAGAGAGGGGGTGGAAGCCCCATCCCTGGGAGTTTTTAAGGCCAGGCTGGGTGGGGCTCTGAGCAGCCAGATCTAGTGGGCGATGTCCCTACCCATGGCAGGGGGCTTGGAACTAGATGAGCTTTAAGGTCCCTTCCAACCCTGACAATTCTATGATTTTATGTCTGATTTTAAGCCAATCAAAAATTGGGAGTCACAAATGATGTGGTTAAAATGCTTTTTTCCAGTCATGCCTTTCTTCTATGAAACTTTGAAATGAAAAATTTGTAAGGCTTAGTAAAAGAAGTATCTTTCAATAGTCGTGTCCTTTTGTGTGTACAAATTGGAGGCATAAGGGTGTTTTTTTTCTGAAACGACAATGAAAAGCCAATGTCAGCCCCCGAGTTTTGGGATACTGACAATGATCATGAGTAGAAATGTCTGTATTTTCTTAATCTTACTAACAGACAAGTTTTTCATAGAATCTGTCACTTGAGGTAAAATTCTCCCTCTAACAACTGAGGTCTTGTACAAGACTAAGATGTCCTGGTTTTGGACTAAAACAGCCATGTTGCTGGGTTTTCTTCCCTTTTGATCCTCTGTTGTTGAGATTTATTGCCTGCCATTTATAGCATTTGCAACTTGCAATTAAGGCTTCTATTTTGAATACCTAACATAAGCAGGAATTACTGTAACTTAGTATTTGGATATGTCTTTCAAACCATAGCAGAAGAATAAAATGTTTCAGATATGAAATAAAAGCATTTAAAGCTAGAAAAAGTTTACAGTGACCTAATGTTATATGAATAAACTGTAATTTTATTAAATACTTTCCCATCAGTTTGAAGAGCTGCATAAAGCCTGTCTGATATCATCCACAGGCAGATTTATTTTTTAGCAGAATTGCAAGTACATTGAGCATTTGGAGCAAGACAAGTTTAGCATTTGTGTAATTAACTTGTTGTTATCTAAAACCTTCTGGTTTTTAAATGCTCGGCTGGCTTTGTGCAATAGAGACTGACCGGACATTTGTCTCTGGTCTGGAATGACTGTTGGAGTACCTGATCTGTGCATCCCACGAGCTGTATCCTCTGGAGGGACAACTTTCCCAGCTCATGCACTGGTTGCCAGGGACCCCTCGGAGCTGCAGGCAGTACCTAGGGCTTTCATGGTGCCTTTCTGCTGGGAGTCTTGCGCTTTGGGGAGCGTCTGGGTGCCACTCATGTGAAGAACCCCAGCTCTGTGTGCCTGCTGCATACTTAGCCTTACGGCAAGGAAGGGGCTGCCGAGGACCTTGGAGGGTAGGTGAGGTGGTCAACAGCATGGAAAATTTGGGCATTACTGGGCTTTAATCATGCTGAAGGGCTGGCAGATTGAAGGATGGGCAGGAGAAAGGTCTCTTCCTTTTGGCTGGCCTGGGGGAGTGCTGACTGATGGTCATCTAAAGAACTAGTCTGGGCTGTGAGTTTGAACCTTGGTTGTTAGGGTTGCATCAAGGAAGGAGATAATGAGAAGGAAGAAATGATCTTGTCTCCTGGAACACCTTTCAGATTAAATCACTGTTTGTTGGCTTACAGGAAGGCTGGAAATTCTCCCCCACCAGAGATGGGGGAGCAGATTGAAAGCCCATGTATATTTTTAGCAATCCTTGTAATCATGTCACCTTTTGAAACATAAGCATCAGTGCATTAGAGCGGAGAAACTGGGGAGAGGACATATTCTACCACAGGAAATGTCATGCTCAGGGTAGATTGAGTCACACATTGACTGAGAGATATTGACGCCAGCCAGGGTAAAACCCATCTCCTTGCTGCTGCATGCTTCCTCCACTTCCTAGCACCTCGGTTTTATTTGGCTTCCTCCTTCAGCATCTCTGCTGGTTGTCCCCTCATGCATCTCTTCCCAGGTGATTCTACTCTCCAAACTATATCTAGCTGGAATAAAACCCAGCACAAGCAAGATGCTTTGGGATGTTCACCCGGAGTTGTGCCCAGAGGGTAGGCAGCCCTGGCAAGGTGACATTTTATGCCTTAGTAAAAGCTAATTAGCAATGCCCTTTTTTTTTTCCTTTATCTTTTTGCCTAAGAAGAAAACAGATCTAACATGAGGAAGAGAGGAGGGCATCTGTTCAACAATGAATGTTTATTTGCTGTTCACCTCTGAAATGCCAATGAGCATTTGTGCTGTCTAGTTTGAACTGACTATTGGCCTTGGAGAAATTACTGATGCTGCTCTCGAAAGAGATTGCCCCTTACTTCCTAAGGAGGTGCAAAAGGTCTGTCACAGTCCCCCTCTGTAATCATGGAGAGACCACATCATTACTTTACTATGTGCAGGAAAAGGAAATAATTCCCTGCTGTTCCCACCCTTTGCCAACCTTCATAGGCTGTCAGGAAGGCAAAAACTAATTTCTCTGCATTTACACAATGCTCAGAACAGCGATTATCTGCAGTGGGTAAATTCCTTGGTGCTGTTAGCAGGCAGCTTGGACCGTTCGAAGTCACTTGCAGCTGTCTGCCCTGTGCCCCCTGACTCAGCTCTGGCAGGGTCATGCAGGCACCAGCTCTCAGAATTGGAGGAGTGGTTTACACTGGTTTTCTGGCACGTTATTTGGTGCTGAATGGGACATTTTCACCCCTGGAAGGTAAAAGAGGAAGAGGAATACAACTGCTTGAGGAGGGCTGACTGTTGCACACCAGGCCATGCAGCTCAGCTCTCTACACCTCAGTGAATGTGCTGTGAGGAACAAGGTGGATATGCAATTAGTGCTGTACTCCTTTACATAGGTCCTGTTGTCCCAGAACCTCTTTTATGTGCCTGAGAGTAACAAAGAACCCTCACCTCTTTCTCCTTCCTCCCTCCACTTCTTCCCTTAAGCGTTACATTCAATCCATTCTCTGTTGTATGGGTACCAGAAGTGTGACATTTCTTCAGTGTGCCAAGACTTTGGTCTCATGTTTACGCTACCTCCTGCTGCATCACAGCCATCCGTAAGATTAATTAAGCAACTGTGCTGACTTTCTCATCTTTCTTGCATATTTTTCACTTGACACACAGCTTCGTGACTTGACTGAAGGCAGAAATGGAAAACTTCGCGCTAGGATACGGGGGCTTCCTGAGAGCAACAATCTCACGAGCACAGCAAGCAAACACCAGTGGAGGGAGCTAGGCTGGAAGGCAGACCAGTCCCACAGGTCCTGTGCTGGTGCTCCTGAGGGAAGATGTGTCCTCTGTCCCCATCTCCCAGGGCAAGGTGTCACTCTTCTGACACCTGGACAGGGCTGCAGGTTCGGAGGCAGCCACAGGCTGCTGCCTGGCATTCCTTGCCAAGTGTTTTGGGGTTTGTTTGTTTTGGTTTTTTTTTAGCTTGATCAGAGATGAGGAAATTTTTCAAAGAGTAAATATGGCTTTGATAGATTTTTTTTTTTTTTTTTTTTTTCCTCCCCTCAGGTAACAAACCCATCAAAATGCTCAGTGTAGATCTTTCCCCCACTCTGTTTCTTTTCCTATCTTACCTGGTTGTTAATGATGACATAATAATGATTTTTTTATTTTTTTTTTAAACCTAATTTTATAGACGGTAAGACTAAGAAGTAGGCAGGTTCGCGCAACGAACTCCTGGCAGTGCAGCTGTGCCGGGGTGAGGAGAGGTGAGCTGCCTGGCTGCTGGGGTCGTGCTGGCAGCTGGGGAGGTGCAGAGCCACCAGGGATGCTTTGGGGCTGCATGGGGATGGGGCCTGCCTCAGTCCCACCACCTAGGCTTCTTCTAGTAAAAGAGGGTCATTCTCATTCAGGGTTGCCTTCTCAGTGACTTGGGACTGTCATACTAATTTGGGGCATGGCTCCATCGTCCGCTTGTGCGCATGCTGGTATGGTGCCTTGCTGAAACACCTCCAACGCCACCTGAGCGAGGCCTCTCCGGCTCCCCAGCGAGTCTTGGCTAACTTAGGGAGCAGCCCTGTGTACACATAAGCATTTGCTTTAGGGACTTACCCATCAGTTAAAGTGGAATTACATGCTTAACTTACTAAATCACCCCAGGCTTCCTTTAAGTATGTAATTAAGAATTATGCACTCAAAGATAACCATTTGCAGGGCTGGGGCTTACTTGTCCTGCTTACGTTTCCCCAACAACACAGGCAAATTACTTGTCCTCTTGTCTTGCTCTGCCTGGGTAATGTTTCCAGCCGCTGGGATCAGAGGGTAGCAGAGACAGGAAGAGAGGCAGAGAGAATACAGACTCACAGGAAGACCTCATGGCTCTGGGAAGCCATCTCAAAACATGTGAGCATTTTGGAGGTCCAAATATAACTGGACAAGCTCAGTTAAATGTTGCAGGGGGCTAAATCCTGGCTGTCCTCCAGCTCCAAGCCTTTCTTCAAAGGATTTTTCCCTCTGTGGGTGGGTCAGGAAGGAGCTGGCTGTGGTTGTCCTCAGCCCAGCTGTTGGCAGGGCTGTGTCCCAGAATAGCCACCTGGCCAAGGACTGCATGGTCTTTGGCAAGCTCAGCTCTGCAGACTGAAGCCCTTGCATACCTCCCCTGTCAAGTGGCTTCTCCAAATTGCAATCAGTGTCCCAGAGAGGGGACAGCACTAGGGCAACGACAGCTGCTTCTCCCTTGTGGTTAAACCAATATTGAAGGCTGTGAACAAAGAGGGCTGACTGGCCATGGTGGCCACAGCCTTCCACTGGAGACGCCCATCTGCAGGAGATCAGGAAAATTGTTTTGCTCAGATATCTGGACTGTGGCAGGCAAGGAGATCCCGAGCAAGAATAGGTTTGAACCCAAAACTGTGTCCGTCACCTCCTAGATGTCTCCCAAATAGCACTTCTCAGAGGGAGAGGTCCCCAAGCCCCTACGTGATTTTGGTGACTTTTGGCTACAGCATGAGAACAGCCAGAAGAAAGATGTATTGTCTCATAAGGAAAGGAGTGCTGTGTCACTAGCATGTTGGGGACAGCTACCACTGCCCTTTCTTGTCACACCTCTTGTCCTCATCATGTCTACATACCCTGTATTTGTAAAGATGGAGAATGCAGGTTAAATGGCTAAACCCCATTTGGTGGTTGTATGAGTTTGGGCTTTTTAAAATACAAGAGACAGGTTTGGGGGAAGTTTATAATTTTCTTCTAATGATTCACCTCGCCTTTTCAGGGGCAACTTGCCAAAGCGAGTTTGTGGTGTGTTTTGTTTTGTTTTGTTTTTTTTGTTTCCCCCCTCCCCATAGGTCTGTTTGCTCTGTGCTCCTTTCTTCCTTGCTTGGATTGAGCTTAACCATCTGTGATGCCTCTTGCACCACCACCTTTGCGCTCAGTGAGGTGTTATTGCGGGTGAGATGTAGTGATAGGTAAGAAACACTGCAGGGACTTAGTCCTATGGGCAGCTCTTTGTGCAGTATGGGCAGAGAGACAGGATAATGTGCAACTACCTGAGTGGAGTTGTAAGAGATGGTGTCGTTCAAGAAATAGTGTCGTTCAGGGATCATTCAAGAGTTGCCTCTCTCCTGACACCAGCATCATCACAAAAGCTTGGAAGAGAGCTATACATTTTCTAGGCTGTCTTCCTGCACTAGCCATGCCATCATATCACATTGAGTAATCCCTGCCTCAGGCCCAAAACTTCTGCTTGAAATAGAGCAGTTTGGTTTAAAAATAGATAGTAATTTTAAATCTTATAATACGGAAAGCTAGCTGTGTTCTAGAACACATGGTACCAGTGGCTGACTAGTCTCACAACTCGGAATTTGGGACCTGACTATCCAGTTCTTGGCTCCTGACAAACTTCACTTGTCTGTGCAGGTATTGCCAGCTCTAAAATCCCATAGTGCCCTAAAAGCCTTCTCCTAGACAAGTACAGTGATGGTGACTTCCCTCTATCTGCAGAAACACATCCCCCAGTGCTATCTGGATGTTTCCTTCCTCAGCTCTGGTTCTAAAGTGGGTGGCATGGTTATGGCTAATGAAATCTTTGTTTTTCTTGTCCAGACCCTTTCATTTCCATGGTGGATTGAGTGATTCTGGGTTGTTTGTGTAGTAAGATTTTCTTTGATCCTTGGGAGAAAATGAACTGTATGGTGGCTGCTACATACCCTTGCTTTCTCAGCAATGACATGTCCACGGTTTATTTTCTCTCTAGTAAAGCACAAACCAGCATGGAAATTAATTTAATGCTGTGACCTACAGTCTAGTATTTAAGGAGAACTGAGCCACTTATCTGAAAAGATGCTTTGGGAGCAGGTACTTGCCCTATCCCTGCACTGGAATGGAAGATCTCTGGCTCACAAAATGAGTGTTGCCTTCAGTGCCCTTGGACTAACCTGGCTTTCACTGTAAACCTAAAAATGCTGTTTCCACTATTCAAACAGAGGCTTGCCTGCCCATACTGAGTAATTTCCTCTTCTTTTTTTACGCTCCAGAGATCCCAGTGACAAACTTTGTCACTTCAGTGTTACCGTTCAATTCATCCTGTGCACTCAATTCAGCCTTCTACAGCTTTTAGCAGCTCTGTCATTTGAACACAGCTTTATCCCGCATCTCCTTCCTGCATCACTCCTCTCTCTGGAGCCAGGCTTGTGTGTGTGTCTCAGAGAAGAGCATCTCTTTCCAAATTCCTGCCCATCACACAGTTGTTTGGAAGCTGAACCCTCTACCATGGCCATTCGGGTTTTTCTTAAGGAGGCGCCTCCTTGTCTCTGATGGCAGATGTTTTCCTTTCATGTCCTACATCAAGGCTGCTGCTTTGGCCTCCTATCACATCTGCTTATCTTTTTAATGCTGTGCCAAGCATATTAATGTCAGGCAGTGCTGCCCTGGACCCCTTGGTGTAACTCTGAATGCAAAAAACTCCCCCTTTGCCCACCTGGCCAGAGCTTTGCTGGGCCAGCTCCTTCCTGGCCCTGTGTGTGACACTGGTGGTGGCACCATCCAAATCATGGCCCGTATATTGTCCTGTTGGTTGGTCTTGGGGATCTGGAGAGCTGGCCCAGCTGGCTCTGCTGTCTCTATCTCTAAACACACCCTGCTCCCTTCTCATGAGAAATGCCAGTGGTCCAAGCCTGGTGTTTGGGACCAGAAGGAGAAGGATTGAGGCCCACGGAATGAAATATCTGTTATATACAGACATGGGCGTGTTATCAGAGCCTGATGATGAAGGACTTGCTGCTGAGCATGGCTTCTCTGGTAGCACACACCACCACCTCCTCTAGGCTTTTTGGGCTACTGGTCCTCTGCCTCCAATTCACCTGCTCAAATGTAAGCTTTATAATTGGCTTAAATCTGCTGCAAACTCATCAAAAATAAAGAGCAAGCTATAACAGCAATGATGGGAGTTGGGGAAGGTGTAAGATATTTGACATGTCATTATAATTAGGGATTTTCTTCCTATTCAATCTGGCTGGGATGCTCTGCGTGCCCTGGCACATCTGAGTTTTGTTGCCGTGTTAGTATGGACATTGCCCTGTTGCAGTACGAAGGGAGAGGCTCCTCATCAGTCACACCTCTAGTGCAAGGAGGGGTGGTTATCCAAACTGACTGATGACTGGCATCACACCGCTGATGCCCAAGTTAATAAGGGAAGGGAGGATCCGACCACACGGCATTGCTGACAGCCCCCCCTGGGCAACTGGAGCTCTGCGCAGTGTGACAGCTCTTGCTGGCTCCAGCTTTAGCTGGTGATGAGTCACCTTGGGTGCCTGACTTCTTGATAAATCCTGGAAAAAAAACAGAGCAGTTAAATGTCAGCCAGTGGGGGAGAATTTGCAGGTGGGGCAAGTTAAAGTAGGTCCTCAGCTGTCAGGGATGCGGTCACCAAACGCCCACCTGGAGACCTGGCTGGTTCTACTGCACTCGCCTGCCATGGGTTGCTTTTAAGGAAAGTCTGAGCTGCTGGTACTGTTTTCACATTCCTGAGACCTTAAGGTTTGTCTCGTTACAGAGGCCAGAGGGGTAAAGAGAAAGGCTCTGTCTTCCCCTGCTTCTCAAGAATTCTGGTGAAGAAGGAGCTAAGAAAATGCCTCAATTTCTGTCTAATCTACAGTTCTTTGCAGCTCCTCAGCTGTCTCTTTAGTCACTTTAAAAGCTGATAGGAATTATTAATCTCATTTACCCTCTGTATATCTTGACTGCTTCTTTATTTGGAAACCAGAGTCTTGAAATGCAAAGGAAAAGCAAAGCTCTTCTCATGGGCTGGAACAAAAAAGTGATTTAGCACATCTGAAATCCATAAGAAGGCTTTGTGTTTCCATGGGTTGTGCTGAAATATCGAGACTGTGACCTGCTTGTGTGCTGTGGAGAGGACTCTGGCCTTCTGGTCCTTGAGCAAGAATCTCTCTTGCTACCCCCTTGGTGTGCATTTCTCCAGCTTCTCTGAACTCACAGCTCTGGGGAACGGCAGCTCCTGTGTAGGAGGAAAGCTCCAGCCAGCATTTCTGCCTCTACCCAGGCAGCTCCTGTCCTCCAGGGCAGGTCTTGATGGTCTGAGCTGAGGTATAAGAGATAGACCTAACTCTTCATTTCCAATTTATTGTTGCACACGCTTCCCTCAGAGCTGCGTCTTTTGTTTTTACGTCTTTTAAGGAGGCTTGATGGTCAGTCCTAAGAGCACTGAGGAAAGCTCAGTCAAGAATATGATTGACTCTTTTACCCTAGGGGAAGTTTAAGCCACTTTTTCCAACAACCGTGCTCAACAAAGAGATAAGTTTCAGATGGACCCGCCTGCAAGAAAGAAATACAATAAAAGTAGTTCTTAATTCTGGACACTTCTTGACCTACTTCCCAGCCATGTTCCTTCCCCACCACCCTCTGTTGTCTGTAAGAGAGGAAGTTTTGCAAGGAAAATTGCTGTGTGACTGTTAATAGTTAAATGCAATTTTGTTTATTGGATGTTTTAGAAAACATCAAGAACAGCTAAGTGCACAGACAGACTGTTGCATCCAAATTATTTACTGCTTTGCCTTTTATAGCTCTTGATTACATCAGGTTGCTGCATCAATATCTTGTCTGCTACAGTCCAACCTGATGGGCCAGCAAGACAAAGGAATGTTATTGCTGGGTGGTTTTCCAGGTGGTGTGGCAATTAAAATAGCTTTCCGGGGGATATAGTGCAGATCGCCCAAAGTCGGGAAGCAATTTAAACTCGGGTATGTTCAGATGTTTGTGCAGCGCATAGATATAAAATAAAAATACACTGTTTTCATAAAATATTAAGAGTATTTTTCTTAGGACCAGATGTACTTGAACAAAGTCCTTGTCTGAGTATTTCGCTGTCTTTGATCCAGGCTGAAATGTAGAAGTTCAAATAGCAGCAGCAAGAGATGGGTGGGGGCTGTAAATCAGGATCCAGACCCTGATTTACAGCCTTCACATCTAGGATGTGAAGGTGTTGGAGTCCAGTTCAGAGAAAGGCACCTGTAGCAATGCCTTTCTCCAGGCTGGGATTCACAGGCTTCATCTCCTTCAAAATGTCATCCGGGTAGGGTCTAGAATTTAGTGTCCTAGTGCCCTGTCAGCACTTGGCTTTGCATCCACAAGCCTCATGGTCATTCTGGAAGAGTGCCCTCCCACCTTCCAAAGAGCTGAGGAAGTGTGGGATGGGATTTGGCTTTAAGGACTCAGCAAAGACCCTGACAGGAATGGATTCACAATGTCCTGAGAGCTCCTGCAAGGCCAGATCTGAACCCAAAGGAGATCTTGCCATGTGTTAGAAAATCTACCCCTGCCCTATTGTGTTCTTTCTCTTTTCTCTATCCCCTTCTGCTGGCAAATGAGTTTTTGCTGTAGGATGTAGTGGAGGTGACAAAGGTTGTGCGCTCAGCGTATCACCTCTGCCATGGCACAGGGCAGCTGGGATGGAGAAAGGGAGAAGGGAAGGGGCTCTGTGCCCTTTGACAGAGCTTGCCTTGCAATGGGTGGAAAAAATGGGGCTAGAAAAGCAAGTACTAAGACGGTTCATCAATGTCTTGGTGACAGAGGCGATAGTTGTGACCTTAAACTCTAGGTAACACAGATGGGGGAGGCAGGGTGAGGAGAAAGAGGCTCCCTGGTGAAAACCATCTTCATCAACAGTTCAATTTTCTACTGCAGCCAGAGCTTGTGCCTCATTCATGTACATCTCTAAATCAGATACGCTTCAGACTCCTGTTCCTCGGCTGCCTACCAGGCACAACGAGTGACGGCAGGAAATTGAACGCAGGATGGTGCGGCTGCGAGGAATGCGGTGGCGTTAGCAGTCCGGCCAAGTGCCTCTTTCTGGTGGCTCCAGCGCTCACTGAAATACAGTGCAGAGCCTCAGATCCAATTTCCTGCTCTCCTTTATCCTGGTGAACACATCAGTCGGAGCAGCCGCCTGTCATTATCAGGTGATCCATCATATTAAAACAAGAGGGAAGGAAAAAACACAGCAAAAAGGAAAATTAATGCTTTACAGTCTTTGAAGTACTTCCCCTTTCATCCTAGCCCATAAAACTTTGATTTAGGTTTGTATCCTGGCTCAGTGGTTTCTCTCTGTCCCAGAGCTCTGATCTGCTCAGTCCAATTTGGACACTGGTGGAAACCAAGCAGTATCCGCACCCACGTGTGCTAACCTGGCCCATGCTAGCCTTCTCTTCTGGACAGGATTGAGGCAGGTGCCTTGTGAGACTGTCATGCCACTCCATGTAAGGGAAGCAGAAGAATTGTTGCTGCCCCAGGTAATCTCCTTCCCCACCTGCTTCATTAAATAATAAGTCAGAGTGTAATGCCAGGGTGGCTGGTGACCTCATGCAAGGCTGGCTGTTCTCTTTGAGAGACTGATAAAGTACAAGTGGGACAACAACAGCTCCCAGTCCAGTTCGAGGCTAGGAGCAGCCAATGACCTCTTTGTGATTTGGCCTTTCATTAGCAGACCTCAGCTAAAGGGTTGTCATTAAAGGTCTATTAAACTCTGAGTGGGTGCTGGTGGCCATCATGTTACAGACAGTCTGAATTTCATTCTGCTTCTGTGAACTCCTCCTGGAAGGTGCTGGAAGCAGCCCCCTTTGCTTCCTGCCCTCTGCTGCTCTGCTATGCTTCTCCAGGCTCTTCAGCAGCTTCTGCAATATAGTGTGGGCTCTGCTGCTCACAGTAACCAAGTTTCAGCTGATTTCCATAGGATTAGGATTGGCTTGCTCTTATCATAATCAGTACTCTGTTAAAGCAACAGGAAGCTCTCTGCATCTCCTGCTGTGCTTAGCACTAATGTTGGAATGGTCAGGACCTCACTGCATTGCCCTCTGTAAATGCATTGGGTGAGGGAGAGGTCCTGCATCAACAGCTGTGCATGGGGGTGAGGACAGATTGCCCTCAACTTCTCCAGCAGTCCAGAGAGGACTGTCAAAAGTTTATAAATTTGCATTTTCTGAATTAGTCCTATAAGAAGTGGAGACCCTTGACCTGGGTGAGGACGGTGCAATGCTCAGACAGATAAGACAGTGCATGGAGGCTGAGTCTGGGTGCTCGATGCTTCACAGCCCGGGCTCGGAGCTCGGCCCTTGCTGTTACTGAGATGTGCAAGAGCCTTTTCCAGGCAGCAGAGCCCTGGAGGGAGTGTCCACGTGTCTTAATAACTGTGTGCTGGCAAGAAATCTGTGAAGGGAACTTCCCCTGCTCAGCACCTCAGCATCCTGGGAGGTTTCTGTAGCAAGGGCTGGCATTTGTCTGCATGTCTCCATCAAAGAAAAGAGGTGACCTGGTTTGGAGTGTTTTATCTCATCGCTTTCCCCAGTGGTCTCTGGGATAAGGGGGGAGATTTAGTAGCTGAGGATGAACCTGCAGCTGCAATTACATTTCAGAGAGAAAGGTTTCGTGTCCCCACCTTCTGTGATGAAAATCTCTGTCATAAAATTAATCCATGATTTCACACTTCCTGATACACTATAAAAATGATTAGACACAGCAGCAGCTGGGGAAGTGATGGGGCTCATTGAGTTGTTGCTCCTTCTAATAATATCTTCTTTCTCTTCCCCCTTGCCCTCCCCCTTGTTTTGAACATGAGTTAATTGTTTGTGGAAGCTGGCAAAGGATTTAAAATCTAAACACATTCACCAAACAAATGCAAAAAGGATCCTGCAGCCTGTCCCTCCCCTGGCCACATGGCAACAGCTTTCCATCTTGTGAAGGCAGTAAACCACGAAACCACCAGTTAAGAAATAAGGACAAAAATATGTCTACCTGGAGGCTAGATAAAGTGTGTTTCCTGGTTTCTGTCTTCCTGAAGGCACCATGGAAGGAGTTTCACCTCATGACTATTGCCTGCTCTCTAGTCCCTGCACACCCTTGCAGCATGTGGAAGGGGAGCTACGCCTGCCCCTGGGAGCCCACGGTGGGTCTGGCAGTGACCTGAACCAGAGACTTGCTGCTGGGTTTCTGAGTGTGGTGGGTGACAGGCAGCAGCCTGGATAAGTGCTGACCCCCAGGATAGTGTCAGGCAGAGGGGATAATGCTCCACCATCTAGCAGAGAAGAGGGGACCCTTGTTTTTTCTGCTTAGGAGTGGCTGTGACAGCTGAAGGGTTGGCTACCCCTTGTCCCCTGGCAACAGACACAGTGCTTTGCCTGCGCCCTGTAGGACACAGTGCCAGTCCTCAACTCCCCTTCTCTGGAAGGAGAAAGCACTTGAAGCGGCACTAAAAAGATGTTACATGAAATATCACAGGAATACAACCATACTGAGGAAGTGATGTCTCAGTCCAGTTCTAGATGCAGCTGAAAATGGTGAGATTATGGCAGCAGAGACAGCATCTGAAGGAGAAGCACCACAGCTTGTAGCAGAAACAGATGAAAGGGAACCCAAGCACTGTAGATCCTGCTGCTCCTGCAGTGTGAGCAGAAACATATGATGCTAAGGAAGGAGGCTGCTTTGTGATGCTGCGACTCCTGGGATGTCATTTCCTTTGGCTAGTAAATACTAACTTCTGTATTAAACCACATGATGAGTGTGCTGAACCACACCTTCATCCTCTGGAGGGCATTGCAATTGTGTCAAGCAGTTAACCCTTGCAGAGGCCTTGGGAGATGAGGAATGCCTTATTGCATTTGAGAAGTTGTCTGATGCTGCTAAAGGTCCTGGAGTAAACTGGGGAGGGAGCAGGAGGTCTCCTGGCTTCTGGTCAGGTGACTTGGTCTGTATGTTGCAGAGACTCAGGAACCTGTTCTGCTGCAGGGGTGATGACTGCGAGATGGACCTGGAAATTGCTTCCAGTGGCATTCCTCAGGGGGTCGGCACCTGTACCAGTGCTATCTAGCACCTCTGTTGGCAAGATGGACAGTGGGATTGAGTGCACCCTCAGCAAGTTTGCCAGTAGCACCAAGCTGTGTGGTGTGGTCAGCACTGGAGGAAAGGGATGCCATCCAGAGAGACCTGGACAGGCTTGGAGAGCTGGACTTGTGCCAATCTGGTCAAGTTCAACAAGGCCAAGTTCAAGGTCCTGCGCTTGGGTTGGGACAATCTCAAGCACAAATACAGGCTGGGGGATGAGTGGATTGAGAGCAGCCATGTGGAGTAGGACTTGGGAATGCTGGCGAAAGAAAGGTTAAATGAACCAGTAGCCCGGAAAGCCAACCTCCTCCTCGGCTGCATCAAAAGATGGGTGGCCAGCAGGTCCGAGGAGGCAGTTCTCCCCTGATGAGACCTCACTTACAGTGCTGTGTTCATCTCTCGGACCCTCAACATAAAAAGGACATGGACCTGCTGGAGTGGGTGCAGAGGAGGCCACAAAGATGACTAGGGAGCTTGAGCACCTCCCCTGTGAGGACGGGCTGAGAGAGTTGGGGCTGTTCAGCCTGGAGAAAAGAAGGCTCCAGGGACACCTTATAACAGAACTTCCAGTACCTGGAGGGGGCTACAGGAAAGATGGGGAAGGGCCCTTTAACAGGGAGTTCAGTGACAGGATGAGGGTTAATGGTTTCAGACTGAAAGAGGGTATATTTAGATTAGACATTAGGAAGAAGTTCTTCACTGTGAGGGTGGTAAGACACTAAACAGATTGCCCAGTGAAGTTGCAGATGCCCCGCCCCGGCAGTGTTCAGGGCCAGGTTGGACAGGGCTTTGAGCAACCTGGTCTAGTGGGAGGCGTCTCTGCCCATGGCAGGGGAGTTGGAAAGAGCTGATCTTTAAGGTTCTTCCCAGCTCAAACCATTCTATGTTTTTGGCCTTTGAGGTGTAGTTTCTCCAAATTCTGGTGTTTGCATGAGGTTCTGCTGCTCTTCCTGTTAAATAGCATTTTCTCATGCTTTAGTCTTTGTAAAAAGCTTGTGAGGTTGGCATTTAATCTGAGAGCCTTGTTGTGACTTCTGGGGTGGGTTCCTGAAGCAAGGAAGCTGTGTGATCTCTACCTGTGCTCATCTGGTGGTTCCTCCTGTAGCTCTGGGACCTGCTAGCCCATTGCAGGGAAATTTGGTAGCTGGGTAGTTCTTCCTAAAATCTTAATTTCTCAGTTGTGAGAAATTAGGCAGGTGGGAGGAGGAAGGACATGCTCGAGATGCCCAGGCTGAGAGAAGCACCCAGTATGTTAAGGGCTCTAATGGGAGACACTGAGTGCTGCCAGCTGGGTCTTGCCTGCCCCACTGTGCTGAGTGATGTTGGATCACTCCTGTCAAACAGGGTTGAAGTGGCTGCAGCAGCTGTGAACCTTCTGGAATGTGGAGATGGGATGATTTTTTTTTTTTTTTTTCTTACTTGGTGTTTCTGCTCATGGTCCTTGGCATGAAGTTGGTGTATTTGGAAAGCAATTCTGTGAGAAGCTCTGTGCAACTGAGATTCCTGGAATTGGGGGATATTGCTCTGTAGCTGCAAAATGGTCAGCAGTGCAAAAATTAATGTGAAAAACTGAACAGATCAGAAGCTGTGCAAAATGGCCATAGCTCCCCTCTGCCAAGAGCACCAGGAGTGGGCTGAGGACAGGAGATGGGTAGCACAAGCGCCTCCAGGCTGAAGTGCTTCTGCCATTCTGGGTTGTTCTACCTATTATTATCTCCAGAGCAAAACTCCTTCTGCACATTACAGGACACAAATTAGTTACGGAGAGGAAGACAGGGCTGCTGCAAGCTCACAGTTTATGTGATGTGTTGACAAAGAAGAGCAGCTAAACCCAGATCCGCACAGCAACAGCAGAAAGAGAGGCTTAACGAGGATGTGTGGTGAGAGGAGCAAGGGTGAGAGGCATGAGCAGGCAGGAGACAGTTTACGGACAGGGCAGAGGCCGTAGGTAGGACTATGTACAAAGTACTAAACAAAACACATATTGGGTGCAAAATAAGCCCCTTTAGAAGAAAACTCAGGCTATGAAAGACCACTCTATCTTCTGTGCATGCGTCTGAGCACGCCTTCTACCTCCCCAAACAAACTTCCCTCTATCTGAATCCTTGTGACTACTCTGAGGGTGGGATCCTGTTGTCAGAGCAGTACTGTGGGACCGCTTCGGGTTCAGCAGGGTCTAAGCACACATAGGCATGTGTTGCATGCACCTATGTCCTTTTTTGTGGTTGTGCATTTCTTTAAGCATTGAAACAAGGGATAATCTTGTAAACTCAACTTCTAGGAGAACGCGTATAAATAATATAAGGGGTAGTCAATGTTTTGTCACTCAGTCAGAAAACATGATATGTATCAGAAGGACAGTTTGGTAACATAACTAGAGAAAGACTGGGGAGACCATCTTTGCCCCACCACCATCACCAGAGCAGTCTGGGTTCAGACCCTGTGCTCAGACTATTTGTCCCATCCATGTTTGCTGGGTCCTATCTGACATGGACAGAGGCCAAGTGTATCCCGGAGATGGATGCATCTCTCCAATTTCTCCATGCACAAGCCACTTACTCCTTTAATTGAACTGTTAACTTTCATTAACAGCTGATGTTAATTTACTTTATAGTTCCTTTTCCCCCCCTGATTTTTATAAACCAGGATCAGAGTCTCCCAGAGGGAAGCACAGCTTTCTTCTAACTGCTCAGGGGGAAGAGGCAATCTGGCACTTTTCACTTTGTCCCAGATTTTTAAAGGAAGAGACACTATTGCATAGTAGACTTTTTTTTCTTTTTTTTTTAACCCAGTAGGTCTCAGCTGTTTTGCTCAGAAAATTATTACATTGACCTTAGGGAACAGTAAAATCTTATTCTATCTTTATCCAGCATTTATTGTTATCCCCATTGGACTGTGCTACCAAGGTCTGTAGTTGTGCTGTCTGGGAACGTCCCTTGAGGTCAGGGGTTTTCAGCTCTGGCATCTTGCATGCTCAAAGTAGAGACAAACCATAGCATGAAGCTCTTTTTCCAGCCCCCATGGAAGCTGCCATGAGATTTAAGGGCAGGGGCACCCCCAGTCACAGAGCATTTTTGGTCCATAATCTGAGCACCAATAGCCCCATGTTGGGCTAGTGTAGGCTGTGGTGTGGCTGTGGGTCCATGGGTAACCCAGGCTGCGAAATGGGTGGGAGAGTTTGAATTGGGTGTGCTGTGGAAGACACTCAGGAACTGGAAGCCAATATAGGGCACAATATGCTCATGCTATCTATATCATATAACACTTTTTCATTAGCAATAGCGGCACCACTTATCCTATTAGCAATCTCACTGGCCAGGGAGTACCTCACCCAGAATTTTAAGCTACAGGCACAAGGTGAAGGGGTTTGAGAGGTCTAAGAAAGCCAGCCTGTGCATGGCCAAAGCACCAGCTAGCACTCTAGAATTGCTGTGAATTCTCCTCTCCATGAAGCACTGGCTTGATTTTAGAAATGTAGATTTTTTTGCCATGCTATTAGCCAGCAAATGATGCAGGAAGCAGAAAAAAATAAATCTTGGTAACAGTGCTTAACAGGGAGACCAGTGTGGTGGAGGTACAATTGATTTCTGTCTTTGTTTGGTTTTCAAATCAATGAAATATTAGCTTTTCCCATTGATTTTTGGAATTCAGAATAATTTTGGGAAGCTGTTAAATAAATTGACAAACTTAAGGAGCCACATCCTCTTCTAAGGTCTTGTAAGACGCATATGAGAACCCACCAGAAGGTGCTGATGTACTTGCAGGCTCCTCGCCATGCTAGTATCTGTTGCTGTTATCTATCATGCCAAACCTCATCCTCTGAGGTCAGGCTTCTTGGCCCTTGGTAAGAGTGGGGAGAGGAGGAGATGCAATCCACTGCTCCAATCTGAACCTCATGTACTTCGTCTGCAGCTGAGAAAATGGGTGTATGGCCAGCAGTGTTGGTCCTGGTTGTTCATTAGTAGTCACTGCAGTTGAAAGGGACTTTCTGGATATGTCCTTTGTCCTGGTGCATACATCAATGATGTAAGAAACAAGTCTTTCCCTGAAAGGACTGATGGTACTCTAAGTTATAAAGCCTCTCCAAAAACATATAAGCTAGTTTGTAAGAGAGTTGCTGTTAAGCTATTGCTCTGCGATGCCAAAAAGAAGGGAAGCCTCAGAGCTCCTCAGTCTGAGAATGTTCATCCTCTACACCACCCATGGTTGGCATTTAAAATGCTGGGAAAATCTCCTATGGATGTGTGCCTGTTTCCTGCCCCGGAATCCCCGGCTTGGCAGGCCTTGCCCCAGAGTCTTGTCCTGAGTGGGTACGCTTCACTGCAGATGTCCTCTTTCTCTGCACCCTGCAGTGGTCAATCTGTGGACCAACACAGCTGCTGAAGCCAAAGCAAAAATAGAATCAACATGTCTTGGATTTCACCGTGATCAAAATCTGATTTTGAGGTGTGCCCTTGGTCTCCTTCATTGTCCAAGGGATCCCCTGGAAGGTGTCACTTCTCATCAAAAGTTTTCAAGTCCATTGTCTTGGTCTCCCAATGGCTAGCTGCTGTCTTTTTGTATGTATACATGGTGTCTGAATGCTGCATTAGGTTCCTTTAGGGCCATGTTCACTTACACAGAATACCCTTGTCAAGTCCAGACAAGGACAGGTTTGTGGTATCAGTCACCTACACATGGGCTTGTGCCCATATTCCTCTGCTCTCAGTTGCTATGGTGAAGATGACTGCACAAAGAACTGCCCTTCCTTTGGAGACAGACCTGAGGAATGTGGCCTCTGACCCCAGACTAAATGTCCTTGGAAGCTCTGCAATGAAACTAGGTGGTCGTATCACAATCTGTTACCGCCACATCTGTTGATCTGAGAGATTAAACCTGTGTTTCACTCCTTCCTGATTAGTTCCCAAAGGATACACAAAGAATGATCAATGCCTCATCCTTCCTTGCACATCTGTAGCAGAAACCTGTCTGCTGGGACCTGTGGAGGAACTGCTCACTGGGCATGGGAAGTGCAATGAAGAGAGCCTGGGTGTGTCATGGCTTGTCCAGAAGGATCCTGTGCACTGTTGAGGGTGTATGTGTGTAAAGCTCAGCTTGGCTCTCAGAGCCTCAGTCATGTTTTCAAAGCAGGCTTTTATGGGGAGGCAAAAAAACAAAGCACAAAATTTAACGTTTAAACGGGGTTCATTTGCTCTGTAATCATGGAGAGCCTTGAAGCTGCCTCCAACCTAGTGGCTCCTTTCCTCTTTCCCCTAGAAAGTAATTTTTTTCTCAGATTTGGAACTTCATTTCAAGGCTCTGTAGATGCATCACGCTAAGAAATGTCACATTATCCCATCCCTTCTGACATGAACGTGAGCAGGCATCTGATGAAAACTGGTGAAGGAGGAAAAGCAAAGCTATGAAAAAATAATTTGACACATAACCCAGGTTCACTGAGAGCAGATCTTGAATGAGAAAAAGAGGGCTGTGCCAGGCCCTTAGGTGCAAACTTCAAGGCAGGAGCAGTCAGGCTGCTTGTATCTGAGCAACAAGAGTAAATGTAGACGTTTATGGCCATTCTTGGGTCATTGGGCCAAGAGCTGAGAGAGCAGAGGAGGACTGCAAGATGGTGGAAGCAATTCCCATGGCCTTGCTCAGCTAGAAATTTTCCAAGAAGGAGATAAAACTTGCAGTTTGCAACAGCTGCCATAGTATAGCAGGAGTAGGGCCATATCCATCTGAAATTTTGAATGGCAACTGTGTGTAATTCCTACCTGCGCTTGCTAAGTGCAGAGTTGGTGGAAGAAGGAGGAGGGATAGGTCCTTTCTGACTCAGCTAAAACACCTCCAGAGTTTCTTCTGGAACTTGTAGGACACTGGCAGGGTTTTTAATGTCGATAGACGATGTTGGCCTGGCAGAGCAAGTCGATGCCCGTTATGCACGTTGTCTTTATCAACAGTGCTGCCATCTGCTACGTTCTGCTGTCCACATCTTCAATATCAGCACGGTTGCCAGCAGAAGACTGAAGCCATGGGATGTTGAAACCAAGGATTAAATTAGAAAAATCTTCTCTAGTCTTATGTGAAAAAGGAAAGGAGGAACAAAGCTTACCTCTCTTGTTCCACCCCAAATCTCAAGGGCTTAGAGACAGGTTTGAGAGAGGGATTAATGTCCTGATTGCTCGTGAGAGAAGCATCCAACTGATGCTTTTTTCATTCGTGAGCAGTGTTGCCTACCTCTGGTTTAGGTTCGAGGTGATCATGGAGGAGTCTGGAGAGGCATGGGCCTTCCTTTACAAATTTTATATATTTTTTTTGTTGCTGCATGACGTAATTACTAATTACACTTGTCATTCATACAGAGTGAGAAAAGCATTTATGAAAGAAATAGTGTGTGTTCCTTTAATATACTAGTACTTGATAATCTTCCAGTGGTTTTGGTTTAGGTGAGCTAACCCCTGAAATATCAAGTGATCCTGGTATTTATTAAAAATTGTCATCCAGGCTTGTTTAGTGAGATTGTGCTAAGCAGGCCAGGTTTCTGAAATCCTTGTATTTTATTTACTAAAGCTAATAGAAACAAGAGAGGTTTGGATTTTAAATTCTTTTTAATAGTACTATTATGTAAAGAGTTTGGATTCTTTCATCCCATGTTAGTAGCTTGCAAGCACATAGGCCAAGCAGATAAAAAATTTTGTGTACTCCTTGTTGCGATCAACGATTTCCACCTGAGCTGAGCAATGTAAGGCCAGGCCCATATGGAAAGGAAGAAAAGAAGGAAATGCCTGGGAGCGTTTCTTAAATGCATGAGGCATGATTTTATGTACTGAATTGAGGTGATGAGGTGAAATGAAACATCTGTGTACAATGAGGAGCTCTGTCTGTCTTACGTTATTGTCAACTGTAAACCTGTGCGTCACCCCCAGGGCTTGTTGCTGCTGAGAAGCAGTTTGTACCACCCTTCCTCAACTCTACACCTGCTCCTGCCAAGCCTTGAACACGAGGGTTGTTTGGAACCGCCTAACAGCGGTTTCCTTTGCTTGGTGTGGGAGAGGACTTGAGAGCTTTCACCCCTGGGGCATGTCCCTGCTCTGGCAGAGATGTGAGGTTTGGAGATAATCACCTGGAGATGGTTGACACTGGCCAGCACCAGCATCACTGCATCCACCCAGTCTTGAGTTTCAGCTGTCGACATTGTGCTGTTGATTTTAGGGGTTGATATCAACAAGGGCTGTTCCACAGCTCTGGTGACACTGCTGAGCACTTCAGTGCCTTGCACTATGTATGCCCGTGTGACCTTGGACACCAGGAAGCCTTTCTCCTCCCTGAAGTGGCACAGGAGCATCACCCAGGGCTCAGGTACCTCAGGCACGTGTTAGGTCTCATCTTGTCCTTTGGCCCATATGTATCCCATGCCAGATTCGAACCTGGTATGCTGCCTTGCTTGGGTTATTTGGGGACAGCAGGAGTGGCAGGTGGCATTTGGAGAGATACAGGGTCCAAGGACAGGACCCACGGGTGGTTCAGTCCCCTGTATTGCCATCTCCTCATTCACTTAACCTGGCAGCAACCATGTCCCTTGTAGCCTCCTCTAGCTGCCCCTCTGTCCCTGGGCTTATATGCCCTACTCTAACTAATAATACTAAGTAACCAGACGAGAGTGGGTACTTGCTCCTCCAGGTCTCCAGATTCCTTCTTCCCTGAGATGTGAGGCTGGGGGCTGCCTCGTGAAGATCTAACTAGAACATACTAGCTGCCTGTCAGGGACCTGGTAGTCTGTGCTTTTCCTGTGAGGAACCACCACCCGTTTGCAGCTTTCATTACCTGTTTTTGGCAGCATACAACTATTTTACATGTCACCCTCCCTGTAACTGTTTTGCTGCTCTTTCCCCTTCCCTCTCTGTAAATCTCCTGTGCCTGGCTGTGGTAAAAGCGATTGCCCGGCGTAGGGCTTGGGCTCAGGTTTCTCGTGGCAGTTTACACAGCTGCTTTTGACAGGGACAGTTTGCGCTTGCGCATCTTCTCAGGAGTCCCTGGGGACAATGGAGTGGGGACAGCTTCTCTCTGGAGGAAGAAGGACCTCTCCATCCTTCTCTCTGGAGGATTCTTTGGCAGAATAGCCCTGTGCCAGGAATCATTGTCTTATAGTACATGGGCTTGTCGGTACTTTAAAGAAGTGAGAAGTCAGGCTAGAAGGTAAATCTGCAGACATATGTCTGCCCGTAACTGTTGTGGTGAAAGCAGAGGGGATCATAAGGAGAGGCAGACCTGTGTGCAAACATCACGATGTGCCTTGCACAAACCATAAAGCTACTGTCCTGTCCAACAGCCCTGGAAACCACCCCCTAGTCATCTTCTGCCAAAGTCAAATAGCAACTTCATGGGCAACTTTTGGTGTTTTTTTCCTACCTTAAAATGGCTTGCTGTCTCACAACTTGTTATTTGACTTTGGTTAAAAAAAATTAATAGGTGGTTTCTGCAAGCAAAGCCTGCAGCTTCAAATGGATACTGGGACCAGCTCTGCCTGTGTAATTACATTGCCTATATTTAATCTCTCAGAAGTGTTTGGCAGATGCTTTAAATTTCAGATATGCAATCAATATTTTCTGCTCTGAGGCTCGTCTACCATGTTCTTCCCCTCTCTTGCTCGAAATACACAAAGTCAATACACTTGGAGGGTACAGGAGTGATCGCCACTCAGTGAGTGTATATCTTTATCTATATATACCCACGGAGATCTCCTAGAGGTGTGTGTGTGCATGCTACATGCAAGATGTGCTCTGCCTTTATGGTGGAAAGGGTTTGCTCTGGCTTTCGCTGTGCCTGGCTTTAAACGATCTGAAAAATCCCCCCCTGGATTCCGAAGAATAAATATGCATGGCTTGTAATTCTGTTGCAGCTCTCGCTCCCAGCTGATAGGGTGACGTGGAGTTTGGAGGCTCGCAGATTGGCTTTTTGATTTGGCTTCTTGCTGCAGTTGTGCAAACCTCGCTGGCTCCCAGAAATCAGGCTCAGCGCTTTGCCGTGCGCCGTAATGCTGGGAAGCCTGGAGCTGGTGTGAGAGCGGGAGCGGGGGAAGCCCAGCAGATTCAGTGGCAACCTGGGGTACAATCCGTTTTCTCTTCCCCCCCCTCCCTCGACCCCCA